>NW_025047891.1:1092500-1270053 GCF_018831695.1 Puntigrus tetrazona | reverse complement strand
TTTAATGATTCAATTTATCCATGGTTTTGAGCCTTTTTTCAAACGATCTCAATGATAGTGCCTTCCAGTGTATGTATTACGGCACAGCTGGCTTTTAAGTTTTTTGTTAGTTGTTTTTGCTCTTATAAAATTTTATTTCTGTAAAACTTTTAATGATAAATAAATGGCTAGATCATTTTTATATTTTATCCTAAAAAGTAAATTCCATTTTTTTCTATAATAGCTAAAGCGATCTCTGGTTATGGTAGTTTCACTGCTCTCCAGTGGCGTATTATGGTACTGCTGGAGTTTATATTTATTTTTGCTCCTTTAAAATATTTCTTCCTTTCATGAACGTCCACAAATCTAATAGGCTTCCAATATTCAAATTTATTTTAATGATTTAATTGGTATTTTTGTTTGAGCCTTTCTTGCGCCAAACCATCTCAATGCCGGTGTCCTCCAGTGGCGTATTGTACAGCTGGCGCTGATACGTTGATATATATTTTTGCTGCCCTGATAAACATTACCTTTTGTAAATGTTAGTAAAATGCGCTTGAAGATTGTAGTGTATTTATCGTTATGATTCAATTTTATTCTTATCCATGATTTCATTTGACCCTTTCAATAAAATTCATCTCAATGTGGTAGTGCCTCTAGTGAAGGATTACGCACAGCTGGCTTCATAAGTTTTTTATGTATTTTAGAACTTTCAATGATAAACAACTCATTGGCATCATTTTATATTTTATCATAAAATAAGTATTTTTTTTCAAAGAGCTACAAAACGATCTCTGTTATGTGCTCTCAGCTGCCCTCCAGTGGCGTAGTATTGTGTGTATTGCTGGCGCTGATAAGTTTATTTGTTGCCTTTAAAATATTATCTTTTTTAAATGTCAGTAAATATACTTTGAGTTTGTATTTATCAGAATGATTAAATTTTTATTTTATCCATGATTTTATTTGACCATTTTGAATGAAACGATGTTTCCAGTGGCGTACTGTGGTACTGTTGAAATTTATTTTTATTTTGCCCTTTAAAACATTCTTTCATAAAAGTCAATAAAACTAATAGACTTCAATTTTGACATTTATTTTAATGATTCCTTTTTATTTTATCCATGGTTTTATTTGAACCTTTTGTATAAAACGATCTCTATGGCGAAGTTTCGTTCCCTCCAGTGGTTTTCATAAATGTTAGTGAAAGGCTTTGTGATTTATTTGATTGCTCTCTGGTTGTCCATTTAATATAGTTAGGTTGGGAAATTGGAAACTAAAATTTAGGACGCTAGAGGGCGCTCAATGTAATAATGATACCACATTAACGTGAAACAAATATTTTACTTTTATATATAAAAGGTTTAACGCTTCCTCCTGGGCTATGAGGTGCCCATTTATTTTATATATAAATAATTGTATTATTAATAAAAAATATATATGTTTATTTTCTATTCAATAAAGCAGTGGGGCCTGAACAATACAGGCGTGGATTGTTTCTTACCCGGAAGAATATTTATGTAGCGCACTGTCTGTAATAGTTCCGCTAGAGGGCGCTCTAAAGTTCAAAAAGCGAATTCCTCGTTAAAGTACGTTAAAAATCAAGGCATATTTTGAGACGAATTTTAAGACAGTTTCGGGTTATAATAACAGAACTAAACAAAAAACACACAACAAAGATATAGAAAAAAATATGGATTTTTAAAAAATATAGTCCGAGGACGTTGCAAAACATGTCTTTGTTGAGCCGCCATGTCCTTTAACTTCTGCTCCTTCTACTGATACAGTTCTGTTGCAGAAAGCATGGCGTCGGGTCACATCGGCAGGCTGGCTAGCCTGTTTATTCATGTGTTAACACCAGCAAAAATATACAATTTAGAGGTGAGCTCTCATAATGAAAAAATAATGAATACTCACATTTGGTTATAAATAATATGAATTTGTACTCATAACTACTGTAAATATGTTGCAAACGTCGCCTGGGTGTAGCACTGTAGGTGTACTGTATAACCTACAACACTTGAGACCTCATGAATGAAAATGATTTTGCGCCGTTTTGGTCTGTATTTGCTTTGACTTTAAATGTGTTGTTTTCAATTTCAGCCGGAACTTTCTGTCGTCTTGCAACAAATCTACTATCAGAGGTGCATCCTTGAACGATAACAAGTCAGTGTTTCCAATACATAATGTCTTCATATGTGCACTCTAAATTGTTCACTTTACCTTATCAGATAAAGTGTCATTGTATCTGCTTGTTTATCTAAAATGTATCGTTTTAATTTCAGTGATGTGGAAATCGCGCAGTGACATCTGATGGAAACACAATAGTGTGTTATCATCCGACAGAAGACGTACCCTATGAGCTCACACAGGTGTGTGTGGTGGTTTGTGAAAGTACAGAAGACTGATTTGTGGAGATGTTGTGCATAAGTGCTTGTGTTTTTTATTTGTTTGTTGTAGCCGATTGTCAGGCCAGACGCTATCAGTGATCATGCAGAAACCCATGAGCAGGTGCTCAAAGCCAGACTTCGGTAAAGGCGTTTTAAATAACAAACAGGCCCCGACTATAGAGGAGCTCAGTAAGATGTTTTACACCACCAAACACCGCTGGTACCCCGTCGGACAGTGAGTTTGCTCTCTCTGCTTGACAAAAACTACATAGTCTGCATGGTTTCAGTTGAATGAACTGGTTTGTGCTTCTGTTTTCACTACAGGTATCACACAGGACGAAACCCAAATCCACCCAAAGACAGATAGATGCTTTTTCTCTCCTCTCTAATGTTCTTATGTATTGCTTCACATTAAATAAACCCTTCATTCATCTATCGGTTTAATGTATTGTTTACTATAATTTTATTTGTTATCACTCATAATAAACATAAATCTTAAAAAATATTGAAAGGAAAATTCAACTTTCATTAAAAAAGGCTGCCAACACAACTTTATCATTTTTATCTGGTTTAAATTAATGAAAACTACAAATGAGATGCACTAAACCAATTAAGAAATATTTAAAAACAAATAATGGATAACAAAACATAAAATATCACATATGATAAAAAACATATATAAGCTCTCATGAGATAATTTTAATTATCAAAATTGATATGTTGAATTTTCTCAAAGATGACATATGTACATAAATGTTTTACTTTTTTGCATAGAATTAAGTCATTAATTTGGTTCAAACTTGTATTAAAAACAAGACGAAAAAAAAGATTTTATATATATATATATATATATATATATATATATATATATATATATAATGGAACTGAATTATAAATAGGTTAAAGTGTTTATACAGTATTTTAAACGATTAGAAATGCGTACACACAAAATAGTAAGCACTCAGTGGATAAACTACATTTCCCAGAAAGCCTAATCGGAACAGATGATGACGTTTTTTCTACCGGAAGACTTGCGCGCATGCGCTGTCAACCTCAACGCGAGGAGCAGGGACCGGGCCACGGCGCAAGCAGCATTAATAAAACGAGATGGCTGGATTGCCCCGCAGGATTATTAAGGTATAATTCTCATAATGTTTGTCTTGTGAGTTTCGTTGGGGTATTTGTGTGTGCTGCAAAAGCAAAGCGTTAAAAATGAAAGAAATCGGCACGTGCTGCTGCTACTGGCCCGAGCTGCAGTAGGGAGGCTCCCGCGCGCTCACTGTTTCAAACATGCATAAAATATATGGGAATAGACTTCACAGAAAGAGAGACAAAGCGGAGTAGTATAAGAGCTTTCGCGATTGTAAGCGTGCAGCGATGAACGTCTGTCAGCTGAGAGACTCTGGGTGTGTTTGCAGATGCGGGTCTCGCGCTCCAGTCTGGGAAACACTGGAAATGTGCATGTGTTAGCAGAATACTCCGTGCAAGGAGAGTTTGCACGCAAATAGAAAATTAATTGTACTGTTCAGAAATAGTGTGTGTCCTTAAGAAGTTGGTGAATTTTAAATTACACGGATTCACTACTGTTTGCTGTTTGTGTCTACACGATTCTCATCTTGCATTGCAGAATTTTAATTGTCAGCAAGTCTGATCCATACTGCAGCTTTTTCTGGCCAAAAATCGCCCACTTAGACAGGAGAAGACAGTTAAACAAGCCAATCACAGTTTACTTTTACAGTCATGTGCCATTTTAGGCGTTGATTTATTTTTAATGCAATACAACATAAATTAATTTACATCAGTCTAGTGTTGTCAGTAATAGACTAGAGTGAATCAAATATTTGGTGTCACAAACCATAACAGGAATCTCCATGAATTATGGAAAGTATACATAATGTCTTTACAAAAATGGGCACACTTTTTTGTGTGGGTTTCATGGGCACACTTTATCAAAAGTATTCAATGCTGCTCATACAACTGAAACCAAAGAAAGATCATAGGTTGCATTACGTTTATTTTCATGCATTCAGCAGATGCTTTTATATGAAGCAATTCAGTTCATCACAAACCCATGACCTTTGTAAAAAAAAATAATTAATTAAAAATTAATAGCACTTCATGGACAAACTTTATTGCGTGTGTGTGTTTTGTCAGGAGACACAGCGCTTGTTGGCCGAGCCTGTGCCTGGAATTAAAGCGGAGCCCGATGAGGGAAACGCTCGTTATTTCCATGTGGTGATCGCTGGGCCACAGGATTCGCCCTTTGAGGGGGGGACTTTCAAACTGGAGCTGTTCCTTCCAGAAGAGTATCCCATGGCTGCTCCCAAGGTCCGATTCATGACCAAAATCTACCATCCTAATGTGGATAAACTGGGCAGGATCTGCCTGGACATCCTGAAAGGTGATTGTAGAGTTTGTAAACCCAGAAATATGAAGAAGTCTGAATTGTCTATTGTAGTTTAAGTTGCATGTGTGTTTCATCTTTCATGTGTTTCAGGATTTTGTAGTGCATATAATATGATACAGTGAGAAAATCGAGGAGAAACTCAAATTGAGCAAATAAAATGCAGTCAGGTGCCGATGCTGATACTTGGACAAAAAGTTTTTGATTCAGATTTTTGTAATTTTAAATAATCAAGATTTTTTTTATATTAGATACATAAAATAATCAGTCAGCACTTTGTATCTCCAATAATTTGTCTAAGCATGATTATATTTACATGATCAGAACATGAAATGCAATGCAATCCAGTGATGATTGATTGAGGGATAGAAAAAATGCTTCACGCCACTGAGGAACATTGAAAGAAAAGCTTCTGAAAACAAACATTCCTCAAAAGATCCTGAAAAAAAGAGCCACAAAAGAAAAATGTTTGCTTGATTAAAGCCAAAAGACACATAAAGCTGAACAGCAAAGTTTTGATTATGTTGATCATTTAGAGACCTCCATGTTTCAAATGCAATGCTGTAGGCTTCAATAGGTCTCATGGTCAAATGTCTGTCTCTACTCTCTTGTAGATAAATGGTCTCCAGCTCTTCAGATCCGTACAGTGCTGCTCTCTATCCAGGCTCTGCTAAGCGCTCCAAACCCTGATGACCCACTGGCTAATGATGTCGCTGAACAGTGGAAGAGCAACGAGGCTCAAGCCATTGAAACAGGTGAGACCTTCTCATCAGCACTAGCTAGGCTTTTTATGTCGTTTTGTAATTACTTTTGAAGAAATGTGTGTATAATTATTGTTATTACAAGGGTGTAATGATTCGCATATTGTATATCGCACATTTCACAATCTTAAGTGATCATCCTTATGCTTGTTAGTGGGGACTTGAGTGAGCAGAGCCTGTGAGTGTCAATATTTAGTATTATTTATTTGGAATGCAGTTGTCAAAGGGAATGATGTGACTTCCTCATCTTCAGCTGGGATGTTCCTGTGACAAAGAAAGCAGCACAGTGTGCGTCAGTAAAAATGGCACTTAAAAAAAATTATTTAAAAACATTATTAACCCTAACCCTAAAAAGAAAAATCATGTTAGTTTTACATATTAGCATATGTTAAAAAAGTAATATAAAATGTATATTTATTTGTAATAGTTATGCTAGCAACAATAAAAAGACATTTATGACATTAAAACAGTGAAATCTGCTGATGGACGTCGTGCTGCGTCCATGGTCACAGAAACATCCCAGCTGAAGATAATGAGGAACATAAAATATAGCACACACATGCTCTGCTCAAAATAAGTTTTTATGTACATAATAAAATAAAATGTGTACATTTATTATGTGTATATATAGAGACACGCATATATTTAGAAAAAAATTATATGTATATCTTTATATTTAAAATATTTAAAAAAATCTTTAACATTTTTCCTGTTTTTTTACGTTTCATATTTTATAATATTTAACCAAATCAAGTCAATATGATCTTAATTAATGTTCTGGAGGGTGTTTTTCCTCTCTCATGCAGCCCGAACATGGACCAGGCTTTATGCTGGCAACAATATTGAAGTTTAGACAAAGGAAACGGTGGCATCACATAAGAGAAGTGGAACAATCTCCTCCTGTCTTCTTTTGCATTTAAAGGACACTTTCTCAGACAAATTAAAACAGCGTTTAAAAAAATACGATTCAAAAGCAACTACTGCAGCCCTTTGGGTGAGTGTCGGTGTGTTCCTGGTCAGAGCTAATGTTCGCTCCACTTTATGATCTCTCTGCTTCTGGGTTCGACCAGGAAATGATGTGTGGTGATGGCCTGGGGTTTCCCAGCATCCCTTGCGTGGTCACTACACTGGACCCTGTCAGAATGTGTAGTACAGTCTATTACAGTCACTAGCGCAGTGGATTTCACTGGAAACTGATTGTAGGCTCCATGCCCTGCATCCAAGTGGATGGTTCATTTTTGTTAGTTCATTTTTATGTTACGGGGTGTAGAGGGAGGGCCTGTTAAACATGGGATGCATATATGCTGCTTCTCGGTCAGGGATAAAATGATGTGAATTTTTTTTTTTTACTTTCCTGTGAAACTCTTCAGCTCATTAAATGCATGTGGTGAACCCGTCTATATCATTGCCTATCTGACAGAACCTGCTCTGACGTTGTTGTATTCCAAGCGAAACTTGTGTGAGTGTGCGTGTAAAGGTTTGTGTTTCGGCTGGAGTGGAATCTGTATGACTTGTCTGGGAAAATTAAATCTGTAAATGTTCAGTTTTAGTAAAAATATTTTTTGTTATGTTATTTGGCTCTTCATTTCTGAGGTTTTTTTTTTTTACAGGTTTGAATCTTACTGTTATGGCAGCTTTTGACTGCCATGTAAATTTAAGTAGCGCTGTACTTTATCTTGCATTTCTAAATACAGACTCTTTTTCTCAAAATTCCACATTTCACAATTTTATTTTTTTCTTTAAAATAATAGTTTGCATCTCGCAATTTTATATCCTTCAATTGGCTTCTCAGTGTTGCAAGAAAAAAGTCTGAATTTTGAAATGATATCTAAACTCAGAATTGCTAGAAAAAGAAAAAGAATTTATATTAAGTCACAATTACCATTTTTTATCCTCTGGTAAAAACAGGCTTCTAACAAGTGTAGCTTGAAGCCTCTCAGCAGATAACAAAAAAATAGCCTGTCAATTTCACGCTACGAAAGGTATAAATACAAATAATGCAGGTGTTTAATCTCAGAGACCATTAATTATGCTTAAGCATGGCTGTATTTCCTTGCTAGTATGTTAATGCAAATAAAATAGAAAAGAATCTGCATAATCACATGAAGTGCATGCACTCAGCTACCCAAGAAAATATAGGCTTGATATATTTAGTTAAATACAAACAGAATTCCTTCATTTGAAATAAAAGATTTAGGCTTTAAATTAAAAGTCAGTTCTCCTGTACAATATAGAAAAGGAGTTTTTCCAGATCTCCAGTGTCGTCTTAGACTTTCACTGTATTTGAGCCACAGTGACCTCTGACAGAGCTTCAATGCTGGATTTATGAATCAAGCTGTCTGAGAACCGCAGGACGGTTGCTCTGTTGTGTCTCTTATCTCACGTCGGTTCCTCATGACTCTGGTCTTTTACCGAACACACATTATATAACTGTCTGAATAGCAGTGCTACAGAGCTGCAAGTTATTTCTGTCTTCCACATTTCTCTGTCCTGTATGTTTGTGTGTGTCTGCAGGCCGTTTATAGGGATTGAGAGCAATCAAAACAATCTCTTGTTTCTGTTTTCTCGTATCTAAATGAGCCGTTTGTTATGTCTGCAGTGTCTGAATGGCTACCATTACTGCATTTCTAAAGACCTTGGGAGCATAGCATGTAATAATGTCAGAGTGTTTGTATATGGTCACGAAAAGAACTGATTACCGTTCACTATTTAGCACTGAGAGATGGTTATATCTGACCAATAAGCTTTCATATCCATTAAGAAGTTTCTGATTCTACAAAAAAAACGAGGTAACTCTCGTGCAGCTCAATAAATGTGAATTAAAAGTCACGTTCAGTGAGTAAGTGGCAGCTGTTGTTCGATCAGATCCATGTAATCTCATTAAGGCCATGAACAGATTCACACTTCTCTGTTCTGTCTCAGAATCTGTTGAGCCAATGGCAAACATTTATTTCCATTGTGCTGTTGACTGGTTAATGTGATTATTGAGTTTGGCCCATGTTGAGTTGAAGTTGTATTCTACGTCAGCATGACACATGTTAGCACTAAGATAATGCAACAGATTTAGAGCATTTCTCACTAACCAGATGTCCGTAATTCACTCATTAAAGACAGAGCAACTGCAGGCATGTGTGGGGATCCCTGTCTAAATAAGTTTACTAAATCTGCCCAAGAACAATTCTCTATAATTTTATTGGTGCTAATAATATAGGACTAGATCCAGTAACTATTTTAAATGTGTAGGCTAAACCTACCTTGAAAATATTTTTCATTAGCATTTATCATTAAAACTGCCTCTAGTTTTACTCAAATGTGCTAATGACAGCTCTCTCCTAAACTCTTTCTTCATCATGTTTGCACAGTGATAGCAAAAAAAAAATGTTGTCAGATTCTTTTCTTGTCAAAGTTAAGCAATGTCATCATAGTAATTCAATCAAATCAGTATCTATGCCAAAGTTCGGCATTCCAGGTTGTCCAGCATTAATGAAAACACAATTACTATGGTATTATTATTATTAGTATATATTATTTTAATATACATCTTTTTTTACATTACATTAAATGCATTCGTGCACTGCAGTATATGTGTAACTACATATTTTCTTGGAACATATAAATAATCAACTAAATGTTGATAATAATCTAAAATATGTTCTGAAAAAGCTTTGTTTACATTTCTCATTAGTCAAATATCAAACTAGACGTTTGAGGATAAACGTTATCAGCTAATATGTATAACTATGTTTTTATTCATTTGCTCTGAAAACGTTAATAAAAACCAGAAACAGCTGACATTGAATAGACGTTCTATTATCGTTACTAGAAGAACGTTTATTTCATATGAATCTTGCCAGAAGGGATTTCTGTTTGTGATTAATGGAGGTCTACCGTGAATTATCTAATACTCAAAGTATTACATATCTTGTGCAAACTTCTAATTTCTGTCTTAACATTAATTACAATTACAATCGTAAAAGATAAGACAAATTATGTCATAACTACCTGCAGTAGTTGTGACAGGAGGCCACGCAGTAATGCGGTAACGAATGAGTGTGAGAGCAGTTCACGGATCGGCCTGACGGAGGTCTCGAGCGCTGCTGCCGGTAATTAGAAATCCTACTACGACCAAGGTGTGGCTTATGCATATTAATTAGGGTGCGGTGACGTCGAGGAGTGGCCTTCCAATGGCGAACGCTGTTGAGTAATATATGCTGACGTTGCTTGGTAACCTTCCAATGCTGACGGTTCATCTCATGAATATTAAGTACTAAGCCGTCAACATACTAGCGTTAGTAATTTCGCACCCGGCCCACCACACACGTATATATATACCGGGGAAAACGAGATATTTTGACCTGTGAATGGACAGCGGAATACAGAGTTGTCATTAGAGAATCGAATTTGCTGGACCTAACGCGGAGGAATGATTTAAGTTACATTTTATACCAACGCAAACCCGAAGGCTCGGTCCAGCCCGGTACTGGTCCGCCTCTCGCCGTCGGTGGTGACTCACGGAGCTCGGGCCGTTGACGGAGCATTGCTGACCGGTCGGATAAATCTACGGAAGGACCGACAGGATTTCAGCATGAAGTTCAAACCGAATCAGACACGGACGTACGACCGGGAAGGATTCAAGCGGCGTGCGGCGTGTCTGTGCTTCAAGAACGAACGGGAGGATGAGGTACGGAGATATTAACGTCGTTATCTAAACCAGACATGATGCTCGCATGATGAATCAGTGTATCAGCACGCACTGACACTTTCACCTGTGGCCTAACCAGAATATATGTGAGCATACAGATATTTGCAGAGGAAATATGTCTATATTGCTTATATAAGAGCTATCAATCAGGTTCTAGTATGCTGTCATGCAATGTCATCTAGTACATCAGTGCTGTGTTTCATCAGGATGAATACCTAGATGCTTGAATTGATTGTGTGACTTGGAACTATGCAGTGCATTAGCATACAATACTGTACATACACAAAACAATTTATGCGTTATACAGACACACCAGACATAGTAGTGTTTACATCTGGAGTGCTGGAGAGAAGTGATCAGTTTGTTTTCGTTAAGTATTCTTAGAAAGTGAAGTTTTTGCAGCATGCACTGCTCATATCACTGCACAGTGTAATTTTAGAGCACATCTGTTCGTTTAATTCTCATCCTGCACTGTAATCTCTGTCACACAACCCTGCGCTGGCCAAAGTCCCACTGATCCTCATTAGTCAAGTAAACCTGTTTCAGCTGCATAATAACTCATTAGAAAAGTGGATCAAACCTTTCGTTCACCATGTCTGTCTATCTGTCTTGTCATTGCACACATGTTCATCCCCTGACACTCTTGATGACTTGAAGGCACTTTAGACTATCGGTCACTGGGCCTCCGTAGTGCAGTTATGCAATAAAAGCACGTCAGACTGCAGCTCTCTGAAACTCCCCCTGTTTATGCATGTATACAGCTGCACCAGGTTCATTCACTTCTGACAAAGGACTGTCATGAAACGACATAAGATTGAACACCCAGTGACACCTTTTGGAATATTGCATTAAAAACAGTTGCGATATTAACTCGTATTTTTTTTTCTTGCTGTAAAGGTTTGTTGCTGAATGTCTTGTATCAGCCCCAAAGAGAGCTGCTTGTTATGAGTTGTTGTGTTTAATGTGTGATTTAATATGTATAGAGACAATAAAAGAGTGAATAAATAGAGTGCAGTCATCTTGTGGTAGACCAGTAAAGCCTTGAGTGTATCTTGTAAATAATTAATCACACCATAAACAACAGCGTTGATGCAAAAAAGTGAATTTTGTGTAAAAAGGAATAATTCATGCTGGAATGAAAATCTGATACAGATGAGTTTGGAGAAATAGCATTTCATCACTTGCTCATCAGTGAATCCTCAGCAGCAATTAGGTGCCATCAAAATGTCCAAACAGCTGATTAGAAACATCACAATAATCCTAACATCTCCAGTCCATCAGTTAACAACATCTTGTGAAGGCAGAAACTGTGTGTTTATGAGTTTGCAAGTTCATAATGTTGCTTCCTCCAGCGACAAAGTCATCTGGTCTGAATCAGAAATATGCATCAAGCACTGTTTACAACCCAAAATAGTTCTGCACAAATATGTGGTTGGATTTTGAGGTGAGGGACAACAGGAGATGGACTTTTTCTTTGAAGGAAGCATTGTTATAAATTATGGACCCATTTGTTTTGTGAACAGAAATGATGGTTCGAAGTTAAAAACGTCTTAATGACAGATTTGTGTTTTACGAACACGCTCCATTTTGCTTTAGAAGACATTAATCGATAGACTGGAGTGGCATGGATTACCTGTGTATAATTGTGATGCTTTTATCAGCAGTTTGGACTGATGGCACCCATTCACTGCAGAGGATCCATTGATGAGCAAATGATGGAATGCTGATTTTCTCTAAATCTGATGAAGAAACAAGCTCAACTACATCTCGAATGGCCTGAAGGTGCCATTTACAGCAAATGTTCATTTTTGGGTGAAAGTTGATTCCTTTTAAGTGGCCGTTTTCAGAGGTTCCTGCTTTTCTATAATCCTTCCACTTCGCTGTATCCAAGTAACCGAAGAGAAGAATCTGAGTTGTTTGAGCTGTGTTGTGGTATTGCTGGTGTAAATCTGGGGTTGCTTCATATCCACTCTGTAGTCTGCACTCATGTCTGCTGATCTCAGAGCAGCTCCACAAATAGTCCTGGCACTACATGCCAACTAAAGACTGATCCACAGTCAGTGCATGTCTGTGTAAGTGAGGGGGAACTCATTTGAAATGGCTGCCCTTTGTGTCGGAGTGAAAGAGGGTGAGCAGGGGGCAGAGGATCAGCGATCGCATGAGTCAAAATCCCTCCCATTCAGCGCACTTCATAGTCTCTGTCTCTCACCACAGTGGCGATCAGCGATGGCGAGACAGCGAGCGTGTTAGCAGAATTTAAACATCATCTTAGGGATCTCATACAAAAGCTCGCAGTTGTTCGAAAACACATGACTATAAAATGCTACAGGTGTCTAAAGCTGTCTAATGTTGCACAATAATGGTTAAATTAATAATCATGATTGTTTTCATTAGAGGAATTTATTTTTGCGTTTCAAAAGAATTTTTGAGGTTCCATCTAAAGCATAAATTAAGAAAACATCAACACATGTGCAAGCTTATTTTTCTACATCATAGTTGATAGAGTAGATAGTTCACCCAAAAAAAGATTATTCGGTTTATTTACTCGCCCTCAAATTTTTTTCAAACCTGTATTAATTTCTTTCTTTTGTTAAACACAAATTAGATATTTTGAAGAATGTGTGTAACCAAACTGTTGGTAACTAAATATAGCCAATGACTTTCATAATATGGAAAAAATACTGCGTAAGTAAATGCCCACAGAAGAACAGGTTTGAGAAAGTACATAATTATAATTTTCTTTTAATTATTTTTGGGTAAATTATCAATTTAAGAGGCTTCCTAGAAATAATTACTAATATTAACTTCCTAAAATTCCTAATATTTATTTAAATAATTCCAAATGTTAATGTTTTCCTATAATAAGCAAAAAAAGCTAGCACAGAGCTAGTATATAACTGCATTTATTCTGCAACTATAATATAGCTGAGATTAATTTTTGGATATTGCATTTTGATATAAGATACTGCATTTTTTTTAAACTTATAATATCAAGACAAGCAAATACATTGATCACTGTTAAAATACAGAACGATTCAAAACGGCTTCATGGTAATAACAAAAATCAATGATGCAGAGGACCAGTAAACATAAGACTAGTTCTAGGAAATCAGGACAAATGTCGGTGCCTTTTAGCATCATGTTTATTAATAAACACAGTTATGTTTTCCTAGAATCTGAGTTATTGTGAACATACAGCTGATTTAGAATAACTGACATGCCACTGCTAAAACAGTCACATGCATACACATTTAGGAAAAATTTCAGCCACACTTTTCACTGTAGTCACCTGACCTTTTATTAAGTGATGATTTTTTTTTTTTTTTTTCTTGTCTGGGTCTATTTGTGGTGTGGTGGTTAAGGCTGGTTAGTTCAACTGAAATGCATTGGTATGTCCTTAAAAAGGACGCTTAACCTCAGGGTTGCTCCAGGGGGTTTGTCCTTATAATAAGTTCATGGTGCTGTGCTGCGGTGACATTGGGTGAAAGTTACAGAAACCGGAAAACTCTGGTCTTGTTTTGACAAAATAAGATTTATAAATATTTTCTTCTTCATCCTGATAGGAAAGACCGTGGTGAGTTTACATGTAAAAAGAAATCATGTCAGATATGTTTGTGCATTTAAATCAGTGTGATACTTCCATGTCTTTGCTCTAGTGTTTAATCATTCTAGTTCTGACTGCTGGATTCTAGTGGCTGTGATTTCATTATATTAATTAGGCAAGGCAAAGTTATTTATTTTATTTTATTTATTTGTTAAACACCTGATGATTCATGTTTGCACCCATTTTGTTTTAATAAGAAAGCATCTGTCAACATGAAATAACATTCAACATTTTCCCATTTTATTACAGCAATAATAAGAATTTCTGAACCAAATAATTGAATTATGTCCATCACAAATGCTAAAAAATAGATTTAGATTTTAAGCTGCCATTTAAGACTATAGAGAAGTGAAAAACGTATTATATATTATTTATTGTTATTTATTATGTATGATTGATTTATTATAATGACGTATTAAAACAAATCAACTTTTGAATATATCATGCACTTACAACTTGTTGTGTGTGTGTGTGTGTGTGTGTGTGTGTAAATCTGTCCAGAATAACAGGTTTTTTTTTACTCTTTTTTTTTTTTTACAGCCATGCAATAAGATACAAAACCCTCAATTTTGAGTCCTGAGTTTATTTTGCCATAATAATCGGCTGACTCTACATTATCCTTCTTTTATTCTTGTTGTTTTGGGTCAATTATGATATGTATATGTTTTCGTGATATTTGACAGGGTGGAATTATGGGACTGTAAATTACTGGTTGTGTTTGAGTGATTCTCAGACCTGTTTGTACAAGAGGTTTCATTGTCATGTACTTTTCTTCAACTGTATGGTGCAGTACTTCATCACACTGTGACAAGAACACAGTCTCATAGTTGTTTTGTAGACTGAGTGGTTGAAAATAAGCTCTATTGTATCTTAAGCTGATAGTCATGTGTGACCAGAACTGGACTAACGTGTTTCAAGACAGTTTTGGGTTAATTACATGTAAACTGAAGAGCTGAGTGTGAGTTTCAGCACACAACCATAAGACGCCACATACATATTCAAATCCTGGATTGAAAGCTTTCTTTTGTGGTTTCTGTAACACAGACTCAGGCAGGATCTCTTTTAAGCAGGTGACCCGTTCCTCGCGGTCAGCTATGCATGCTGCACATCTTAAAAATAACCTCAGTCTGGCCTAGAACAAGGCAGGTGACAGCAAGTGTCATGAACTTGACAGACTCACGTGATGTCACAGTGCCACCATCAATCCCACAATCCTCTTAGTTCAGAACACACCTGAGGGCCGATCGGCAGCTGGAGGATTAGCCAATCAGAGCGCAAGATCCGTCACAATTGCACTTCTGCTGTATCCATCTGTCAGAAGTCTCTTATACCAGGGTAGTTATTATTAGCTAAAACTATTAAACATGTTTAACTATTATCCGATTAAGCTCAAGAAAGCAATGCCAAAGTTGCTGTTTAATGTGTGCCACCTTTACTTGTAATTAATGCTTTATGACGTATACCCTTCTAATGCTCTGTAATATGATATTTTGTTTGCATTTTTTTCTGAAAAGGTTCTCAGACCAGGGATATTACTAACTAAAACTAAAACCATAAAAAAGTTTAATTTAAATAAACTTAACTGAAATAAAAAAACAACCTTTAGGCTTGTGTTCAACCCTTTCAATCAAGTAATTTGTGTCAAAAAATGACACGGTTTCTCCGTTTTTCTAATCCCAATAAATGATTGCAAAGTGTGTTTTGAAGTATCTGTGAAAAATCACCAATAAATCACAACAATCCTATGCTATACCCACTGCCATTCATAAAGCCTACGGTGAAAAGTTCATCTTTTTCGGTTGTGATAAAAGCCTATTGCATGACTATGGGGAAACATGTTTACAGTAAAGCACTTACAATGGAAACTTAGCAGACGAGAAGCTTTAAAAGCAGAAATTTTCTGAGACTCAATCAGTTCTGTGTTTATTCTGCAGGTGTTGTTGGTAAGCAGCAGTCGAAACCCTGATCAGTGGATTGTTCCTGGAGGAGGAATGGAGCCAGAGGAGGAGCCGTGTGGAGCTGCTGTACGGGAGGTCTTTGAGGAGGTGCCACATTGTCTCTTAACAGAATTTCTAGCAGTCAGGATTTTACCAGAGTAATTTACATGACTTTGGACTGTTGTGGAATTGATCTCTATCTCTCTCTCTTTTTCCCTCAGGCTGGAGTAAAGGGTAAATTAGGACGTTTGCTCGGCGTGTTTGAGGTAAGGCTCTTTTCCTGCTCCTGATTGGACGGTTGAGACTCCTGAATGGATGTTTCATGAGATGAGGCGATTACAGTCCCTCATACTGAAAATGTTTATTTTTCAACAACAGCAGAACCAGGACAGGAAACACCGGACGTATGTGTATGTGCTGACGGTCACAGAAACGCTGGATGCCTGGGAGGATTCTGTCAATATTGGTGAGTTTGTATTTGTGTACTGCTTTTTTTGTGATGGGTATCACAAAGGTATTTAGGTCTCAGGGGTCTCCTGATTGTTCGGCTGTTTCCTGGCCGCATGTATATTACACACACAGACTTGTTTCATGATGTTAAGTCTATATGTTTGGGGCCAGTGTTTTTAAAGTTTAAATGATTTTTACAATTTTAGTTAATTAATATATTTATTGGTAATAGAAATGAAAACAGGATGTCCAAAAGCACAATTCAGATACATACAACTGCCTTCTTATCCCTTTTTTTTTTTTTTTAATAAAAAAAAAATTCAGTTCAGTTCAATTTAATTTTATCTTTATAGTAAAAAAAAAAAAAAATACAAAAAGACATTACATATTTATTGGCATTTTCATTCTTTCCTTGCTCCAATAATTAAAATTTCTATGCAATTTATTTCTATTTTATAATTAAATTTAAAACCTAGAAATATTGCAAAAAATGTGAATGATATGGACATTTAAATAAAAACAACTCTATACATATATTTGTATATAGAACTACCTTCCCACTCTCTCCTGCTCCCTAAAATTAAGCTTTAAATTGTAAATTTATTTTATTAGATTTAAAAAAAATTTATTGAATTCATCTCATCTTTATTGCAAAATATTAAAGATAATAAAATGTAATTTAATTTAACTGCACTCCCATCCTGCTACTTCAGTTCAGTTGAACCTTATCTTTATTGCAAAAATATGAAGGATAACAAAAAATCTCTAAAAGCTTATGTGCATTTATTTTAAAAGCCTTCCCATTCCACCCAAATTTAATTTTTCTTTTTTCTTTTCTTTTATTCAATTATGTTATGAAAATGAGAAAATCTCAAAAAAAATTATTACACATTATCTTTAAGTGCTGTCCTATCCTCCATTCAAAATGAAAATTGCAAAAACATGAAACATAACAAGAAAATGTATTTTACTTCAATTTTATTATCAATTTAATTTTTATTTTATTTAATTCCATGTTAAAAGGTAATAACAAAGCACTATTGTATGATAATGATCCATATTTTAAGAAAGTTGTAAGACCCCACAATATATTTATTCATAATATTCTAATATTTACAGTATTTGCAGTGTATTTTGCTCATACTGCAGTATTTTTCCGTAGGCCGGAAGCGTGAGTGGTTTCCTGTTGACGAGGCCATTAAGGTCCTGCAAAGCCACAAACCTGTTCACGCCGAGTACCTGAGACGTCTGCGGATCAGTCGCCCATCTACCACCAACGGCAACCTGCTCCTGTCCCAGACATCACCCAGCACCCTAACACCACTCTTCAGCACTCCGGCATCAGCCACACGCAGATAGGACACACACACACACACACACACACAGTACAACACAAATCAACACTCCTCTGTCTACATGAACCACCCACACACATCTCCAGGGCCTTTATGACCCTCACATCACCTCTTAGGCACCTTTGGGACGTTCTTTAGAGGGACAAACCAAAGTCGTGTGGGATTTCCGGTGAAGAATGCCTTAACCATTTATTTTTGAAGCCGGTTACTGTCGGCTGATCAGTTTTTGTTGTAATGGAATAATAATTATTGACCAGCTTTACAAACCTGTTACATGGAAGTGCACTTCCATTATTCCTCCATTGCACTCACCCACAGAGCTCGACATTCTGGGATTGTGATGTAGGGAATGTCAAATTCATTCCATGCGGCTTATTCAGCGTTTGACCGCTCTGAATTCAGTCCGTTAGCGCTTTTGTGAGCCCAGACTTCCCTTTAAGACTCAGACGAGCCCTTTAAAAGCCCCCTTCACTGCTGCTCCTGAACGGATAACTGGATTCCTGACAGCATCAGAGATTCGGGCGATGAGATTTCTGGGAATTAGCTGGTGAGCAGGAGGGTCGTTAGCTCATTTTATGCTTTGATTAAAACACAAATGTTTGTAAATATACTAAAAGACTGAAGATGACAAATGATATATGATGGTTTTTAACTAAAATGCAAATGTATTAATCTTTTCTGTTCTTAACGGTTTCTTATGAGATCTTTCTTCTGGTGATTTTGAAAAGAACAGAACTGTGAATTTTGTGAGAGAAAAGAAAGATACTAACAGGTAAATCTCATGGAACTGGTCAAGAACATGCACAGGTCATATTTCAGTACAAAAAAAAAATGTTATATATATAAATGAAAGATGAAGCAGCCTATTTATGACACATTTCATAATATTGTTATTACTATAGTGCACAGATAATTATGTATTATTTAAACTATGTTGTATTTATATATTGTGGTATTCGTTTTACTACCCTTAATTCATGCTTATTTAATCAATTAAAAAAATACTGTATTACAGTAATTTAAAATCTATTCAGTTTAACAACTAAAAATGGGAGCTAAGATCACAAAATTAAAAATTTGTTATAACTGAAATAGGCTGAAAATACAGACATTTTCCTTATTCAAAAATATGTATGTGTGTGCATATATATACACATTTTAAGGAAAAAATCCATCTAAATGGTCATTGAAATAGGCTATATAAAAATATAATATTAAATTTCAAAGTATAATATGAAATATGAGCTGTAAATGTTTTGTGAGATTAAGTCAAATGAGTTTTTGGCACCAGCAAAGCCTTGAGTATCTGTCAGATGTGAGGATTGGGTGCCTTTTTCCTCTTTTAAAATGTTAACAACACATTGTACTGTCATTGTTTTTGTTTTGTTTTGTTTGAAACACTGATGAATATTTGTGGATGGATGCTGCTCTGAATGCATTTCTCCAGTGGCTGTGAGTGGCCTGATCTCAGATCTGCTGTAATCACATTGAACCCCGACACGTCACTCCAGCTCATGTTTAGGTTTGCGTGTGCTGCGTATGTGTTTTTATATGTGAAAACAAACAGGTCAGTGCCAGTCGTTCAACTGGATTGAGTGGATGTACAAATAACGCTTTCCTTTAGATCGCACAGAGATGTGAAGTGTCAACAGCAAAACGAACTAACCAAATGTACATTTCCTAAAACATTGGGACTATGTCCTTTAGTAAAACAACAGCAGTGTTATGGTGAAGTTATTCACCACACGAGGTGTACAGTCTAATACTTTGGGCTTTTACAATGAATTCTGATACTTTGTGAGGCATGAACCGTAAACTGCAATAGGCCTGAGGAGTGTTTTGGTAGGTTTGCCAGTCAGACTAACTGTCTCTTACCTGTTCTGAGATGCCAACGGGTCCACAGTTTCTGTATGTTTACTGTAATCTGTACAGATGTTCATAATGGATAATTTTTATTTGTCAATAAAGATTGTACCACAAGGAAAAAATGTGAATTGTGACATTTTCCAATGAAACATAAGACAAATAATGTCATCTTAAAACCTTACAGAGTATAATAATAATAATAATAATAATATAATATATATATATATATATATATATATATATATATATATATATATATATATATATATATATATATATATATATATGTATGTGTGTGTGTGTGTGTGTGTATGCATGTGTGTACATATCCTTAATTCATGCAGTATTTTAAATAATTACTTATTTACGTTATATATAATATATATAATATATAATTGATAATTATATTATTTAGAAATGATCAGCTTGAACACAATACCAGTTGTGAGTCCAACTGATTTAACTTTCTTTTTTTACAGTAATGAATAACAATTGTAGAGAATGAATGCCTTATTCTCGTTTTTGATCCTATTTGCAACTTATGCAACAGTAATAAAACAATAAAATACATATAAAAATAAATGAGTTTGTCATCATTTCTAGAAAAAAAGATAAAACTAGTGCCATATTGTTGCTTTTTACAGTGATTTGCAAAAATAATGTATTAATGTATTATGGTTTTACTGTAGTAAAATTAAGTAGTATTTTGGCGGGAACTATTATTACCATGGGAAATTGGTGTAAGCTCTGTGGTAGCGGAACCAAATGTTATCGCGCTGTAGCTCACCGGAAGTCTGTGAGTGTAACACAAAGTTCCCCAGCAGACAGCTGTGCGGGGCCCATGTGGATCTGGCAGACCGGAGCGAAACAGCGGCTTAAAAATCACCGAATCAAGCCGATCTTTCACGCTAATGCGAGCTCTTTAGGTCATCCGTGTCTGTGAACTAGTGAAGATGCTGAAGGAGGGGTTAGACGGGCAGCTTACAGTGCTTTATAATGCGGTCGCCGGTGAGTGTGACAGTAATGATGAGAGACACAGCAGATCTGCATCATACACTCATCTGGACAATGCACACAATTATGCATGAAAGATCTCTCTTAGTCACATGTTGGGATATGGTTGTATTGTCATGCTCTACCGCTGAGCGGAAATTATGAAGGCACGGGAACAAATGGCCACTCTTTCTTACACCAAACTTATTTACGTTTTGTTTTGGATTGATTTTAATTTATGTTTAGAGACGGTTTTTTCTATAACAGGCAAAATAAAGTGAAAACAAAGTGCAAAGTAATCTTCTGGTGAAAAACGGACATATGTCATTTAGAGTAAATGTATTTACTTGAATGGACTGTGTTTATACAATAATGGTGGTTGTGGAGGAAAAAAAAAATATTCCTTATTCCTCAAGTTACAAATAGCATGAGAGTGGTTTATCTTCAGCGTGTACAGCTTACTAGCTTATTCTATCTATCTAGCTATATATATATATATATATATATATATATATATATATATATATATATATATATATATATATATATATATAAGTCAATATGTTTATATGTTGCATATATATAGTATATCCTGTAGTAGTTAACATTTGAAGTGAAGTGGATCAAAACCTTTCAACAAAGTTATCCTAAAAACAATATGCGTTCTAGTCTTAGGAAGACTTTGAGTAACTTTTTTGAGATATAAAAACGTGTGTTTCTGAAATGGATTTCTGCCTTGTGTCTTTGTCTTAGCCTCAGTGCAGGTTCAGGTTGAGCCTGTGGGTCGCTGGTTCGAGGCGTTTTTGAAGCGTAGGAGTAGAAATGTGTCGGCTTCATTTCAAGAGCTAGAGGAAGAGGAGGAGCTGTCTGAGGAAGAGGAGGATGAGGGGCTGCAGCTGGAGGAGTATCCCATGCTAAAGACACTGGACCCCAAAGACTGGAAGGTATGTGTAGAGACATGTCTCTGTGTCAGAGCCCTGTGAACGGAGTCTGTGAACTGAATGTATTGATATGTGTTTCTCTTGATGTTGCAGAACCAAGATCACTATGCTGTTTTAGGTCTCGCACACATCCGGTACAAAGCTACCCAGAAACAGATCAAAGCTGCTCGTAAGTTTGACTTTTAGTGATTTGCATGTTTTAAAATCTTTGTACAATACTAGTTTGAACTTCTTTCATAAACATTAAATTGTATCTCCACAGATAAAGCCATGGTCCTCAAACATCACCCAGACAAACGGAAAGCAGCCGGAGAGCAGATTACGGAGGGCGATAATGATTATTTCACTTGCATAACAAAAGGTTTGGAATTTATTGCTTTATTATAAGTGAAATAAAGGCGTTTGCGTTTGAAGATCGGGTCTTTTACCTGCTCTCGTACGATGCAGCGATGGAGATCCTGTCAGATCCTGTGAAGCGAAGAGCGTTTGACAGCGTGGACCCCACTTTTGACAACATGGTTCCTTCAAAAGCAGAAGGCAAAGAAAACTTCTTTGCGGTGTTTGCGCCGGTGTTTGAGAGGAACAGCAGGTAAACGCCTCTCATGACTGATTCAGATGATTCTGGTTTGGTGCTGGATATCATGCCGCTGTACTTCTCTCAATCAGATGGTCTTCTAAAAAACACACCCCGAGTCTGGGAGCCGGGGACGCGTCTTTTGAAGAGGTGGATAATTTCTATTCCTTTTGGTGAGTAAAATAGCTCATTTAATTTATAACTAATGCTGGAAGAAAACACATTTACATGTCTGTTCCTTTTTGTTGTTCTGAAGGTACAACTTCGACTCGTGGAGAGAATTTTCATATTTAGATGAAGAGGAAAAGGAAAAAGCTGAATGGTGAGTAATACTTGGATATATATCAATACTATAGAGATATAGGATATATATATACTATACTATATATCATTGGTTTTGATTAAGTATTTTGTAAAATTGTAATTATTACTTCATGTAGATATTATTTTTAGCAAACTAAACCATACATGTATGTGTATATCTGTGTGTATATGTATATGTGTGTGTATATACATGTATATGTGTGTGTGTATATATATTTATGTATGTTTTAGTTTGTTAACGGTAATAATTAGGTAATTATTAGTTATTAGGCTAGATGTCCTTGGCATCTAGCAACTTTATCTAACCTTTTATTTCATTTATATACTCACACACACACACACATTAAAGTGGTTTACTTTTTACCAACCCTACACCTAAACCTACCCCTTACAGGTAACTACTGCCATTTTTAGATATTCAAAAATGTAATGCTGTATGTTTTATAAGCTTGCTTCCTCATGGGGACCTAAAAAATGTCACATGGTCAAAATTTACTGGTATTCCTATCCTTGTGGGGACATTTGGTCCCATAACGTGATAAATACGTTATATATATATATTCATTTTATATAAAATATAAAAAAAATGTATTTGATTTTGCTGTGTGTTTCTCTCAGTCGAGATGAGAGGAGGTGGATTGAGAAACAGAACCGAGCCTCTCGAGCTCAGAGAAAGAAGGAAGAGATGAATAGGATACGGACGCTTGTTGGTAAGTTTGAGGTCAGACACAGAGATCAGTGATCTTCCTGTGAGCGTCTGTGTGAATGTGTGTGACGTGATGTGATGCAGACACGGCCTACAACTGTGACCCGCGAATAAAGAAATTCAAAGAGGAGGAGAAAGCCAGGAAAGAGTCGGAGAAGAAGGCTAAAGTAGAGGCGAAGAAACGAGAGCAGGAGGAGAAAGAGCGGGTCAGTGCCACTGAACACTCACTGAACATAAAACATAAATATTTTCAGTTTTTAATATATTTGATTAAGCTGTAAATGACCAAATATCAAGAGATTACATCTGTGTGTAATATTTTATGTGTATGTATAAATGCAAAACATACAATTAAAGCAGAAAAATAACATTTATACATTAATAATCATAATACGTTAAAAATGTGTTATATAAATAAGTACAATAAATAATTATTTGTTTTTTTATTATTGCAAATGTTATGTAATATTTGTGTTCTATAGTTTTGTTTTCTTATTGTAACTAATATTTTTAATATATATATATATATAATAAAGCTTAACTGAAATAAACAGATATTAAACTTGCTAGATGCCAAGGCAATATTTGTCATTTTAATTAAGTTTCTTGATGTACAAAAGTAAAAAAAACAAACAACCTACAGTCAAAACGTGCTGTACAGGATATTTAAGTAAATTAGTCACTTTAATCTGTTGTGTGTAATGTCTGTGTGGTACTCTGAGTTCTCTCTCACAGTTTTATGTGTGCAGGCACGTCAGGCGGAAGAGGAGGCAGTGCGGGTTCAGAGGGAGAAGGAGGAGGAGGCGGCCCGACAGGCAGCACAGCAGGCCAAGAAGGAGAAAGAAGCCCAGAAGAAGGCCATCAAGAAAGAGCGGCAGAAGCTCAGGACCACTTGCAAGGTGGGAAACCCTCCGTACGATATCATACATTCAGCTCTCTGAAAGCTTCCGACGCTCATCTCTGTCTCTGCTTCTCTCAGACTCACAACTACTTCACAGAGAGTGAAGCCGACAGCGTCAGGATGATGGAGGAGGTGGAGAAACTCTGTGACCGCTTAGAGCTGACCAGGTACAGCTTGGAAATACAGTGTGTGACACTGGAGCCAAAACCAGTCATACGTGGCACGGTTTTAGCCAACAATGCACTCATTACAACTTGGGCGATATTTTGAAGTTCTTGCACTTGTGTCTTATGACTGGCTTTGTGGTCCAGGGTCATATGTTGGTGTTTTACTGAGTTGATTTTCTGAAACACAGCTGCATGAGGGAAAAAACATTTTTTGGTTTGATTTGTAGTTTGCAGACGCTGAATGAAGCTTTGGCCTCTGGGAATAAAGAGCAGAGTAAAGCGGCTCTGGAGAAACGGGTTAGAAGCACAAACCACTCAAAACCACACTATTAACCCTGTTTGCATTAAGTTATTAATCTGTGTATGTGCACATACTGTTGTTCTGTATGATTTTTAAATGTTTTAACAAGGCTGTGTTTATTTGATATATTAATATACAGTAAAAACAATTTAAATATTATTACAATTTCAAATAACTGTTTTTCTGTGAGTATGAAGTAAAATGTAATTTATTTCTGTGAAGTGCAGCTGAATTGTCAGCATCATTACTCCAGTCTTCAGTGTCACATGAACCTTCAGAAATATACTGATTCTAATATACTGATTTGCTGCTTGAGACATTTGTTTATCAATATTGAAAACGGTTGTGCTGCCCAATATTATTATTATTATTTTTGGATGAATAGAAACTTTCAAATAACAGCATTTATTAGAAACCTAAACAATAATTTTAATTCTTATAATTTTTTAAATATTAATAATAATACAATAGACAGACCTTAATATTTTAATTAATATTATAATATTTGTAAAAGCTGAATACCAAAGCTATGTTATATTATGTTATGTTATATTATATTATATGAAACTGACAAAAAAGGAATAATAAAAGTAAGGTACATTTTTAAAAAGGTGCCAAGTAATATTACTAAAAAGTATTTGAATTAAATATATATATTTTTTTAAATAAGTATTATGAACAGTTACAAATTCAAAATATATTATATCATATGTGTAAAACATATACATCCTAATGTTTTTTTTATGTATTATTTTTTAAATATTAATTATTTAAAATATATTATTATTAATGTTTTTAGTTTTTTTTTTTTTTTAAGCAACATTATAAATTACTGCTATTTTTGGTAAATGCTGATTGGTCCTGTAGGTTGCTCCGAGGTGTTTCTGTGGTTGAAGCCTCGTCTGTGTGTTTCAGGTGCAGGAGGTGAACGTCCAGATGCAGAAGGAGAAGGAGGTGGAGATGCAGGCGCAGCAGGCGGCCCGCGGGGCTGAGCACACCAGCTCAGGAGGAGGAGGGCCCAATAACAGAGGCTGGAACGAGGAAGATCTGCAGCTGCTCATCAAAGCAGTCAACCTGTTTCCCGCCGGAACCAACGCCAGGTGAGTCTTCATGTAAACCACCTGCCAGATCTCAGACCGTACAGGTGATCCGATGTTTCTGACGGAGGTGTGCTGTGATTGGACAGGTGGGAGGTGATCGCCAACTACATGAACCAGCACTCCAGCAGCGGCATAAGGAGAACCGCCAAAGACGTCATCAATAAAGCAAAGACACTGCAGAAGCTGGGTGGGTCACGGCGCTCTGGGTTCATGCTGTATGCCAGATTGAAGTGTTATGGCTAATTAGCTTGCTTTCTTGATGGCAGATCCTCACCAGAAAGACGAGATTAACCGAAAGGCCTTTGAGAAGTTCAAGAAGGAGCATTCGGCTGTTCCTCCGACTGTAGACAACGCAATGCCATCAGAGAGATTTGATGGTAGGTCACATGATGATTGCCAGTTCGTGAGTCTTGATAGGGTTGAATTAGAATCGGGTTGCAAGTAAATAATAATAAATTAAAATAATACATGTAAAATAAGAAAGATATTTTCTATTAAATTAATAAATAATATTAATATTAATTAATGTTTATATTAGTACAATTCTCATATCTTAATATTACTTAATAGTATTATTATTATTATTATTAGCATATTCTTCTTCTTCTTATTATAACAATAACACACACTTTTATTATAGTGGAAGATAGTATAATAAGCATTTTATTACTAATAAAATGTAAAATGGTAATCATAATATTAATAATAATCATAATATAGTTATTTTTAGAACACACTTTTATAATGGAAGTAATTTAATAATACAATTTTTGTATTTTTATAAATAATACTAAATAAAAAAAATACTTGTAATAATAGTATTTCTCTGACACTTTTATTATAATGCAAACTAATAAATCATAATTTATGATTTCGCTAGTTATTGAAATTTTTACACAAGCTCAAGCCAAGAGAATGTCTAATAGGACAGTATTTTCCATTTTGGGGTGGAGTATCCTCGTAAGTACTTTCATCTGGTAACCAAACACCATGTAAGATACCATTAAATAAATTAAAATGTTTTCAGAATAAATGACCAATAGGCAAATATTGGAGAGAAGCATATATTGTGATCATGATTAAAATACGACTTGTCGTCATCACAAACAGCCCCATTATGAACACTCATCCAAATGTTTCCTCCAGCTGTTAGTGAGTCCAACCCCTCACCCTGGACTACAGAGGAGCAGAAGCTGCTGGAGCAGGCGCTGAAGACGTACCCAGTGAACACACCGGAGCGCTGGGAGAAGATCTCCGACACCGTGCCTGGACGCTCCAAGAAAGACTGCATGAAGAGATACAAGGTTTGATCTTCTGCATCGTTAGTCATCACAAACTGACAGACTTGTGCCACACACGCACAAAAGAAAAACTTTTTTTTTTTTCTTCCCCTAATTAAACATGGTATAATTGTTTACATATAGCGTTGCCCAAAAATTAATATACAGAAGAAAGACCCGAGCAACAACATTGAGGTACAATTAGAAGGTGCTAAGTGTATAATAAAATAAGATCTTTTCAAAATTAAAGTATTAAATTTCATAATAATGATACTGAAAACATTAATGAATGAATGACATTTAAAAACGTAAAATATAGAAATGTATTAGAAATATATTTAAGCAAAATTGAAACTTTATTATATATTATACAGAACAACAAATGACATTGAATAAAAATAAAATTCATTAAGGTAGAATTAGAAATATGCTAATTAAAATGTTCTAAATCATAATACAAATAATAATTATTATACAAGTATATTATAAAACAAGAATAGATCTGTAAAATAATTACATCTATATATTTTTTTTTCTTTCTGTAAATAAAAAACTATTTTTTTTTTAAACAAAAACTTTTACAACATGTAAGAACTTATTAGCAACAAGAGGAATAATTGACTCTGGGCTGTTGTATTATTAGAAAAATACTGCACACCTGAGGTGGTGGGTTTGCATTATTTTTCTAATTTAACAGCCCAGAGTCAATTATTCCTTACTTGTATTATAATGTCTGTAATTCTTAAATCTTGTTAATCTTAGAATGAGGTGATTACATTTTCTTTAATATTTAAAAATACCTGAATCATACTAATAAAATGTGTGTAACATACTTTTAATGCAAGCTGATTAATAAGCTAGAATTAGAACAGGGTCATTAAAAAATATATTTTGTACAAATTATTTAAAATCATAATTATAATAAATGTTAATGTTATTCCTGTAACACAAACACATTCTTATTGTAATGCTCACTGATTAATAATATAGATTTAGAAGGTGCTATGCAATTAGTGTAAATGTTTTTACTCTTTTGTGTAATATTTTAATATTTATCAGTATTAATGTTTAGCGTTATTAATAACACATAAATTGGTGTCTTCATATTAAAATAATGCGTCTAACACACTTTAATAATAATGTAAACCCTGATCTCTACGTCCCGGTGTTGATGTGTTTCTGCAGGAGCTGGTGGAGATGATAAAGGCTAAGAAAGCCGCCCAGGAGCAGGTCAGCGCTAAAAACAAGAAATGACAAACATGCCGCAGGGAAAGAAAACACACACAAACACACACAACATGGTCTTTTAACTTTATTGTGTTGTTCCTTATTTTATAATAAAACATGAACGTGAAAAAAAGCACACATTAAATTCTCTTGTTTTTGTCTTATTGACTATCAATGCGCAGACGCTGTACTGCTTCTCTTCCTCACGGCCGTAACCAATGCATGCCGCTGCAGATGCCATTATAGTCCGGGAGCTGCTCGATTGGACCTGCAAACCATAAGTATTTTGTTATTAGTCGCAGAAAGCAGCGTTTCCCGTCTCTCTGCTCTCTTTCTGGTCCTGGAGTGACTGGTTATGAAGACACTCCAGGACCAGAGCTGGGAAAGCAGCAGATATTACAGACAACATATGAATACTCACCAACGGCTGCTATAGCAGGAGCTTTATTATAGATGTATTTCATACACACGTCTTTGATGGTTGTGGCGTCTATGGCCTGAGAGAAAGACAAGCAGCAGCATTGAAACACACAAGTAAGTTTGTCCTGTGGACAGAAGGCCGTTTCGACGTTTACGGGGTGAGTCTGTGAATATTAATGCTGTCCAAATCATAAATGTCAGTGTTTTTCCTCCCAATAATAATGTTAATTTTTAAATATTATAATATACATTAATGTTAGGGCTTAAACAATTAACTTTACCAGGCAAGAAAATTGTTGTGCCAAATATCAAGCTTATGTAAATGTAGGGAAAAACCATTTTTGTCAATAGCAGAATTTTTCCCTTAATTTAACTTTAAAAGTTTTGTTGCATTTTACAAATATAAACCATAGCAGGTGATTTTCAGTTTTTAAATATAAATAGGATAAGCATCCATCATTAAAAAACCCTACTACATTTAAAATCAAATAATCTGATATTTCTCTATTGTTAAACGAAATATTAATAAACTATAAATAAACATGTTTGCAGGATCTTAAAAGTCACTTCAAACTTAATGCAAAAATATTTTTACAATAGTCCCCATGAGAAACAGTTGCTGTCTAAAAGCGATAGATGCTTTTGAATGTGGGTGAGATAGCAGGTCAAAGGTCAGCTTGTTCCTCACATCTATTCTGGCCTCCAGCTCGTGCAGAGGAATCCTGCGGCTGTAACACAGCATCTGCCGGCCGATGTCCTCACAGATGGGAGTGGATCCTACATAAGACAAAACAACAACTCATTTGAATACTTCATTCTGTATATCTAACCCTCCAAAAATTCACCCTTCCACAAATTAAGTTCCTACATTCAAGTTAAAAATTTGTTGTCATTTTTGTGCAGTGAATGCAAAATAAGTCTAACATTTGTACCAAGCTTTTTGATACATTTTCCATAAAACTAGACGACATATTTTTGCATATAATTTTCATTAGAAACCAATGCAAAAAGCATGTTTTGCAGTATGATCAGAAGATATAGTAAAAATGATTTCCATATTCTAGTTTTGTCTGTTTGCTGTCTGTAAAATAAAAATAATGGAGACCCCTTGGAAGTTGTATTTTCACTTACTAATGCAACTCATTTTGTTCTCCTTAAACCTTTCCATTCATCAGTTGGTCTTAAAAAGGTCCTCTGTGTCATGTGCCGCTGTTCTTACCATCCAGGTGAAGCAGCATGTTTGTCTTCAGCAGGTTTTTGGCTCGGTTCACCTCGCTCTCGGTCACGCTCGTACACAGAGACATCCTAAAGGAAACCAGGGGGTTAGCGCTCAACTTTCAGCTCGACAGAAAGCCCGGTGAACGTGGTGCTCTCACCATTCCAGTTGCGTGAAGCGTATCATGTCGCTGACGGTTCCCGGTTCACACACCATGTAAAGCCCCCACAGGCCTGTGTCTGTGTAGCACGTGTTGAAAGACTGGAAGCTGTGGCACAGGTTGCCCTGACACGCCATCTGTGCCAGCTTGCTGGACAAGTTCTGATGGAAAACAGCTGTGGTTAGATGGGTTTTGCGTGTTTTTCAGTGTAACGGTTTATCAAAAGCGTCTCCTACCATGCCGCCGCCGAGCGACCGATCCCAGTTCCCGATGAGTGTATTGGCCACCATAAGCGGGATGGTGTCTGGATGAGACCAGCCCACGGCCTCCACAGCGATGGCTATATGAGCCAGAGGCATCTTGTCATCTCGCACACGGATCTTTGAAATAATTCGAGAGCAGAACTCGAGGTAAGTGCCTGTATTATGCTGGTTCATTTAGTGTGCCTGTAAATGTGATCCCTAAAATTAGCTATTTTCACCAATAGAAAACCACTGTTTGTAGTCCTACCACTATTGGTGAAAGCAAATGTAAATAGAGACATTTATTAAAATGTAAAAACTAGTTAAATTAACAAAAAGCACATAATTCACTCTTCAACTGCAACAAAAGAATTTCAGCCTAGTTGTATAGTGTTCAGAATCGTGTAACAGACATATGCAAATGATTGCATAATGTTTTTTATATTCAGACAAAACTAATAAAATACATATTTTTTAATTACATAATTCCCTCTATTAAAAAACTATTTTAATCCAATGTTTTGGAAATGTATGCAAATGAGTGCATATAATTTATATAACTGTATAATTGTTTGTATATTTAAACATAACATTTAAGGAAACTTAATTTGCTCTAATGACCATGCATTTCCAAAAAAGCAGGATAGTCATCATCTTTGTTTGAATTTAAAAAAATATATTTAAGTTAAAATTACTAAATGGAAATAAAAACTGAAATAAAAATGAACTTTAACAATATTTAACAAAAGCCCCTCTGTAAAATCCTTTAACTGTAATATGTAAACAAAATGCATTTTAAACCTGGCTTTACCAGTTTGTGACTGTGCCAGCTGACCAATCAGAGCAGACTTGGCTTTTCAGAAAGGTGGGGTTTAATAAAACAAACTGAAACTACTTTGAAATGAGGTGTGCAGTAATGTACTGTATTAGAAAAATAATTTTGAACTTTAAATTGTATTCTAGTAGTTGCTGAAAATGAAATTCAGATCTTGTAAATGAGCAGAATATTGCACTTTACTAATCCCGCCTCAATTTGCAAAGTATTTTCAATAATACACTTATAATAGAAGTAAATCTGATTACTGTCAACACGATTTTAACACAAAAGAATGAATCTAAAGTACTTTCTATCATAACTGATTGGTTGTCACAAGAGCTTGATTAAACGTGCCTATGTGTGATGAATTCTGACTGTGTTGTGTAAATGTAATGATGTAATAGTCCGTTCACCTCACTGCCGGTGAAATGGCACGGCAGTAAAGCCTCTCCGCTGTATCTGGCTGGCAGCTTTCCAAAATGAAATTTTGCCAAATCAATAAGCTCATTATGTGACACTCCTGAAAGACAGAGAAACAGCACTGAGGTATTAATGGTCAAACTCTGAGCCAGTAACAGATAAACAAACAATTAAACCAAAGGAAGTGACGAACACATTCAGTGAATCTGATTCACAGTGTTTTCTGCTGCTTTACCTCCGGCTGCAGCTAATACAATCCGAGGCCCTTTGTAGTGTGTTGTGATGTATTCCACCAGATCCCCTCGATTTATAGTTCTGCAGAACATCAGAACGTAGGAACAGCTTAAGGCAAGACACTACATTAGAATAAAATTTTTTAAAAGCACTTCTCAATTCTGAGAATTTTGCAAATTCTGCTTCTATAACACTTACATTACTTCTCCAAAATAAGAGTTAGATTACAATCTAAGCCTATAGATCTGTAGATTTTAGGGGTGTGACGAGAAGAGATTTTTAGACTTTTTAAAATAAATCTTAAATGATAAAAATATATAGGGACAATTTTTCTCAAAATACTAACATTTACTAAGACTATTTAACAAAAATTACTACTATTTTTAATATTACAATTAATTACTAATTTGAAAAAAAAACAAAAAAACTTTAATACTAATATTAAAAAAAAAAAAAAAAAACATTGACTTTTCCTGTTAATGACCTTCGTTGGTGACCAGTCACTTGTCTGCCAAGTTCTGTTGTTGTTTTTTGTTCTTTTAGGGTAAAAAATATAATAATAATAATAATAATAATAATAATAATAATAATAATAACAACATCAACAAAATTAAACTATTTTTAGCCTGCCTTAATGTATGCAAATAAGGCACATTTAGATAGAATGATCAAAATCATTTGAATATTAAAACATAACATTTCAGAAAACCTGCAATACAAAGCAACTGTCATATGATTTATTATTTATCTTTTTTTATATCCCTGTTCATCTTTGGTGTCTTAACGAGTGACACATACTTGATGTTCTCTGTAGGCCCCAGGATAGTTCTCCCGAGAGGTGTTTCCTGATAGGCTGTAGCGTGCAGGTAATCAAAGACCACTTCCTGCAGGTTGGTCTCCACTTCCTGCATCTCTCTGAGAATGACGCCCCGCTCTCGCTCGATCTCAGCCTCTCCCAGCATGCTGTTCTGAATAATGTCCGCCAGGATTTCCACCGCTGCCAACAGAGACAGTTACAGCACAGCCATAATGCTTTTCTGTCCATCGTGACAAGTTTGTATCTAATGGTTTACCTCTGGGCAGGTCTTTGGAGAAAGCTTTAGCGTAGTACACTGTCTGCTCTCTGGAGGTATACGCGTTCAGGTGAGCTCCCATGTTCTCGATCTCCAGCTCCAGGTCCAGCTGCGATCTCTTCCTGGTGCCCTGAAACACAGCCAGATTTGGTGCTTTCTATTCTAAACTATTTTAGTATTCAGATATATGTTTTAAAGCTTCTCATACCTTGAAAGCCATGTGCTCCAGGAAGTGGGCTGTACCGTTATTGCGCTCATTTTCATACCGGCTTCCGGCATCAATCCATAGACCAACCTGCATCATGTGATTAGAAGAGGGAAAACTTAGGAAAACTATTTTTTCCCAGTCATCTCAATGGAAAAATTTGGTTGACCTGAATTCTCCAAATTTAGATTTAGAAGGTAAATTCTGTAATATTTTACTTTCTCTCACAAAACGTTTTACCCCAATTATACTTAATGCTGTTTTGTTTATTATTATTATTGACAACTGTTTTTCATTACTTATTTTTTATTAGTTAATATTTATATCAGCTAATTTTGTATAGTTTGTACCTAATGAGGTTTTTATATAAATATAAATAAATTAAATTATTAATAAAATAAAATAATTAAAATGAAAAACTTCTAAGCCAAGGCAAAGTTTGAGTTAAAACACCTAAATAAAATAAAAGTGAAAATCAATGTAAATTAAGCATAAATAGAATAAAATGAACAAAACTACTACATGACAACAATGCTAAAATACCACTTTTAAGGTAAAAATTAGGTAAAAATTCATTGCTGATCATCACATCTAGTAACACATTTTGATACAAAGACCATGTAAACATGTATTTTGTGTTATTCTTTTGTTGTCTTTTTGCCTGTAAATGTTAATTGTCTTAATTTGCATGTTTGTCTGTACAAAAAGACACTTAAAATTGACTTTGTGACCCATGAAAATCGACATGAAAAATAAATCACCCCAATAAAATTGTCACCCTAATTTTAACGGTCGATTAGCACCTCTGATGAAACACCTGAAGCTGATTTAGAGAACTCACCGTGCACGTGGACAGGCCAGAGTTTTCAGATGCCACCCTGAGCCCGTTATCTAGGGTCGTGACCTCTGTCTCAGGTACGTTTAAAACCACCTGACTGACAGCCTGAGTGGATCTGGTCTGAAATACAGATTTCATCATGCTTTAAATCACACCGCATAACCTCAACAGGATATAAAAGGTAAACATCTAAGAGACCTTGAGTAACTTGCTGATAAAAAGAAACGTTTTCGCAAAGTCATGTTGTTATCAAGTACGTTTTCATCACTGAGACACACAAACCATGCCAGTCTCAATACAACAGTTTTAAATGATTACCAAAACGTGGTTTCCAATATTTCGTCAGTTCTAAATCATATTAATGATGTGTTTGTAATCTCTCACCCTGTTAATGGTTCTTGTGTTCAATAAATTCTTTAAAAAGTGTCTCCCCGCTGCGCCGAAACGCTGCACGGACGCCGCCATGCTGTTTAGATGACGCTTTGAAAGACGCGCTCGGATTGGATGGAGACCAATGTTTACGTCATGCGTTATCCAACGTGCTCGTGGCAGAGACTATCAATTATCCTTTTAGAAAAATAATCATTTAGGTCACATGAAGAATTAGTTTCAGCCCAACCACCACTTGATCTATTAATTTTTACACGTTGTGTCGAAATGTGAAACTACACGATCACGTTTACAAGATTAAAAACACCATAAATTCACTCATATGACCAGCAGGTGGCAGATCTGTGTCAATGTGAAAAACACACAAACGCCAGATTATCTAATATTTATTTTTTATTTTTTGCAAACGTGCAGGGTGCCGTTTATCCGAACTTATGATATGACATTTTAATTACAAAAATACATTGAATATTTAGCAGACATATTTATAAACAACAAGTTCAACTATACGACCACCAGATGACAGCTCCGAGTAAGTTTTGCCATTTATGTAAATAGTAGCTTAACTAAAGAATCAAAATTACAAACTGAAAAAATAATATAAAATAATGTTGTATGTTGCACATTTTATAGATATGCTCAATGCATTTTAATCTTTTTTATCATATTCATTTATAGCACTTTGAATTCCCATTGTGTAACGTGTATAAAATGTTTATATACTAAAACTGTTGGTCTCACAATTAAACATTCAGCAAAACTAAGATGAGATGCAAAACATGTTGTCTCCGAGTTCTTTAATGCATGTGGTAGATTTGGATTAAAAACTCAATTAATTCACATTTGTGAAGTTCTGAGTCTTGTAGGCTTTCATTGCATGAGATTACCATCATAATTCAATTTGCAAATAAGAAGCACTTTCTTTTGTGAAACACAGACAAAATTTTATTCAAAATAAACCAGACAAAGCATGATCCTGGCATGAAAAAGAAATACACAAAAAAAACAACTTGGGTGTCTAGGCTGACGGATGCTCAACATTTACAGTTAATACAGGTTGAAAACAACATCAGAGGTCGTATAAACAAGACATGCGATGGGAAAGAGTGGGCACTTACAGAACAAAATCAGAATAATTTTTCAGTCCAAAAACAAACTGTACATTTAACACAAGATCTCCTGCAATCCATGAAGGATGAGTATAAAATCCCTGCTGTGTACAGATGATATAGTCCATGTTAGTTTGGGGTCAGTCGCTGTCATGACTCTGGCGGTGTCGACTGACTCGGGGCTCCGCTGCGTGTGCGCAGCTGTGATTGGGCGATGTCTGCTAGAGCTGACTGGATCTTCTCCAGCAGCATGTCTCCCCGGTAAACTACTTCCTCCAGACGAGCTGCAGCTTCCTGGTTCTCCTCTTCCAACTGCCTCAGACTAGCAGCCTTTCAATAACATAAAATAAAATGTATTAGATTAGATTTTATTTCAGGGATGTAATGATTCACTCAACTCACAAGTTTCTTATGATTTAGTTATTTTCAAACAAAGTAAGATTTAAGACATAAGGTTTCGTTATTTGCTAATTTTGTCTGAGAAACATTATCATCATCATCAAGTTATAATTTAAAATGTTTTCTTTAATATCTTTTGAATGACACAAATACAAAAGTGCCGCCCAAATTTTAAAATACAGCTATTTTGGAAAAATACACACATTTCAAGTGGCCACTCACACTTTGTGTGTAAAAACATACCTGCAGTGCGGCAGTAGATTCTTCACTGGGCAAAGAGTCAATCAGCACGTCGACATCTTTTGCTGTTCTTGCTATCAGTGCTGCAAAAAGCTGAGCGTATTCTAGAAGAACACATAAAACATGTCAGTTAAAATACAACACAGCACTGCTGTAAACCGATGTTTGGTACAGATATGTGCACCTTCTGTAGGGTTGGAAGGCTGGTCTTTGTTGATGGCGGTCTGGATGTTGCTGAAGGAGGCAGGAGGCGCGCACTGCTGCAGGACTCCAATTGCATTACAGAACTGATCAGCCAACTAAAATGCACAAACAAATCCAATTTTACAAACCATAGACTTTAAAAAAACAAAAAACAAAACTGGTGTCTCTGCATGCTTTCAGTTTAAATGTTTAGAGTTTATATATTCATATATATTTGTCAAACTATTCTGACAGTTGTCAGAAATCAATATACATAACCACAAAGTGTATTTACAGTTAGAAAAATATATGGTTACTTTATTTTTATTTTTTTTAAAAAACAGCTCATGAGGTCAAATACTGATATTATGAATAATGCGTCTAATATTTCCTTTAACAGTTTTTTAAAATATGAAAAGCAGTTTGACTTACTTCTAACTTACTTTTGTATATAATACATTATTTCCTATTTAACAAAACATTTATTTAAAGACAAAATTAGTTGCTTTATGTAAAACAATACTGCCCAAACTTCAATTGTTTATTTATTCTCAACTGCATGCTATGCTAACACCTTCTTACGGTACAGTACATTATTGTAACTGCTTACACAAACTTTGTGACTTCATGTAACACGCGACTGAATACATGTTATTTGCACACGTCACACCTCTTCTCTAACTTATAAGTCATAAAATTAACGTTTAAATGAGTCTTACGGAGTTAACAGCATCCTGAAGCTGCGTTAGCCTGTCCGCCATGTTGGCTCCTCTTGGCCTTTTCCGTTTCCGTCGAGCTCGCTCAAAGCGTCATCACGTGACGCCATGCAGCGGCGCCTGCGTGCTACAGGCAAAACGCGCGTTGCGCTCAAAAGTTGTGGCATTGGTCCGCAATCAAGAAGCGAGTGATACTTCCGGAGGCTAAAGGAGAAGCTTCAGCATGGGTCTCACATCTTATCGCTGCTGCTAGAGCGTGTTTATGGACTGGACTGACCCGAGAAAATGTCACTGAAGAGAGAATGTTTGGTTCTGCTCGTCTTGTCGTGGGTCAGTTCCGTGCGCGCTCAGGATGAGAGTAAGTAAACGAATCAAAACATCTTCATCTTGATGGTCTTAACTATGCAAAAAGACGTTTGCACATGTGCTTTACATTTCGCCTCGTATTTGGTGCATGAGGCTTTTATGGCTTTTAGATGCTTAAAGTGATATAGAGCGACAACTCATGTTTATCAATATTTTTTTAAACAATATGTAAGAAAGATACTCAATTAAATATAAGACATGTAGTTTGCGTAGTTTGATGATCAAAACATAATTGAATCTAATGCAATGGTGGTCCAATTATAAGTTTTACTTGCTAAACTATCATTCAGAAGGCAGAAGCAATGTAGTTAATTGTATGCAACAGGTTTTGATCTAGCATCCTTTATCAAAGATAGCCTTAAGATAAACTCCTGTTTATTAGGGATTGCTGATTTAAATGAGTCTGATAGTTTTTAGTATAGTTCAGTAATTTTGTGCCTTGTTCGTAATGTTCTGGTATTTTGTAACAGTGACTTATTTTCATTGTGTTTTTTCCTCTTTTAATTCTCCTGATTCTTGCTTACAATGCACTGATGACAATGAAACAGAGCAGCGATCCATGAGATGCAATTTAGAAACTATTTCCACATTCCTGAAGGAGTAAGCGAGAGAGAGAGAGAGAGAGAGAGAGAGAGAGAGAGAGAGAGAGAGAGAGAGAGAGAGAGAGAGAGAGAGAGAGAGAGAGATTGTTCCAGAGCAGGAAAGTGATTTAAGATTTCTGCAGACCTCAAAACTTAAACAATTTAACTGGTGAAGGGACATTAAAGCTGTGTGTTGAAATATTAGAATGTAAAACAAGTAAATGTATAAATACGTGCTTATTTCAGTTAAGTAAATATTTAGTGGATTTGCAGCTTATTGCTTGGTTTTTTTTTTTTGTGTTAAAATGGACGGAAAATGGCATCCACTTTTTCAGTAGTGTTTGTTTTGGTAATATGGTTCCTATTTACCTTTCACTTCTGTAAAAAATTGTTTTGAGTTATTGTTAAATAAAACTAAAGCAGTAACTGTTGTTAACATAAATATGTATTTATTTCAGTTAAGTAAATATTAGTAAATATTTGATTGGCAGTTTTTGCTAGAAATTTTGCTATAAAATGCAAACTAAAAAAATTCCTCTTACGTCAGCTTGCAGGTTTGGAAATGACAACATTTTTTTTTTTCAGTGTAGTTTTGATGTACAGCAGGTGTGAGTCATTATGAAATCAGATGGCTTGATTTTCATGTAAGATTTAACGGTCGGGCAGGAAGTCAGAGCGAACGTGAGCCAACATCTTTCTACACCAAATCACAACTGTTAAAAGCCACTTCCTTTTTTGAAGTTGGAAGTGTTCACTGCATGCTTGCTGATGTCTCTGCATGCTTTCAGTGTGTGTGTGTGTGTGTGTGTGTGTATTATTATTACTATTAATATTATTATTAATATTAATAATAATAATATAGTATATTTATTTTGTATTTTTGTCAAAAAGGATGATTATTATTATTATTATTATTATATAGTATATTTATTTTGTAATTTTTTTGTTTTATCAAAAAGGATATTGTGACAGTTGTCAGAAATTAATATGCATTATCAATCACACAGTGTGTTTTTATGTTTAGAAAAGAAATAAGGTTATACATTTATTTTGAGAAAACAGCACTTGGGTTCAAACAATGACATTATTTTATGTAGTAATGACAGAAAAGAATCCGATATTGATGTGTCTGTGTTCTTGTATGTGTTTTGCAGACCGCGTGATGTTTTCTCTGGGAACCTTCCAGAACGTGAGTGTCCCAGTGAACGGGACGGTTCAAGCTGTCATTTCCCGGATCCCTGCTGCCGTTTCCTTCTTGACCCTGCAGTTTCATACGCATCAAAGCAATGTTACGCTCTCATATACACCAGTAAGAGATCACACACATGCAAACACACAGCACTGCAATGCACTGTCATACACAAGAAAGCCCCCAGCTGACCCAGTTCAATGGGCCGATCGAGCAAGACATCATGTGAGAGTCTAATCACAAGCTCTGATCTCCACACACACACACACTCAATCTCTTCTCCATGCATTCTGTTCATAATGTCAGCAGTCATACAGCTATAGAGCACTGAGCACAAACCCCAGTTCAGACACAGTGTTGAAGTCGATGTTAAATGCTGTTTGAAACGAATGTTGCCTCTATAGATTGCACTTTTTCAGTGGCCTTGTATCTCGTAGTGTTTTTCTTATTTGTTTTTCACATTGATATTACAGAATGGAGTTATTTTTAAAATAACTAAAGCAGAAACTGTTAAAAATGTTTTTAATTGAATAAATAAATACTTATTTCAATTAAGTTGTCTGGTTAAAGTGCAAGCGCTAAAATAACTAACTGGAAGTAATTAAAAACTAAACCTGAACTTAAAAGAAATCAAATCCAAGTAGTTATATTTAATAAGACTAAAGAAAAAAAAATTGAATGACAAAAGCACATATAAAAATGTTAACAAATGAAAAGTAAAACGAGATTACTCTGCAGTATCATGGCTAACATAGGTTTTCTTCTGGACCTGATGAATTAATAACCTCAGAACTCAATAATCAATCAATATTCCTGTGGAGAAAATGCCTGTAATTTTGACTGGGATTTTGTAACCTGATTGTTGCGGTGTACTCTGGTGTAAATACAAGTAAATCCAATTGAATGTAGGACAGGGCTTGAGTGCTTGCACTTTGCTTGTATTTGTTGCATAATATTCTCCACCTGACCTTTACCCCTCTAGTGTATGTGTAGATGTCCATTCATAGGTTGTGTTTTTTTTTTGTGTATTGGTCAGATCCCACTTTATGGTTTTTCGGTCACGGCAGCAGATGCCGGTCTGTTATCCACCCTGACACCGAGTCAGACCACCATCTCCTGGTTCCTGAAGACACCCGACGGACGCAGCGCAGCAGGAATTGGTGTGATTCTGCCATACACCAGCACCGGTTAGAGAAATAACTTGCGTGCCAAAATGAGCAGCTCCGATTACTTGAATGAGCAACACACATACTCTCGTTAACAGAGTATTGACTGTAACACAGTACGTTCAGTGTGTATGTGTAATGTGTGTGTGTGCAGATCCTGTTCCTGGAGCCTGTAATCAGGAATTCCCGCTGGAGATTGATCCAAACATCTATCTGCAATACAACCTGTTTGAGACCATGATTACCTTTGCACCTGCTAACATCGGATATGGGAGGTGAGAGGAATTTAATAAAGCCATGAACCATAAATGCATCAAAGTTTCCCTTAATTGCATGTTGAAGTTTGCAGTTAAGTGCAGCAAAATGAGCAAATGTATGAAGCAGGTACACACAGATATTATTTAACATGCAGCTTATTGCATGTGAATACATGTTTATATATTAAAGCACTATTTTGATCTCACAGTTTGAGTCATTTGTCAATATGTGTTTTCAAATGCAAGAAGCACCATCGTTTACATAATTATAAGGCACAGATGAGTCATTGGCGAACTATAATGTGGGAAACTACATTAATGAAGATTGTAAACCTAGAAGGTGAACATGGCAAAAAAGAAAAGCGGAATAAATTGATGGTAATATGGACATCTTTGATATGCAACACAAAAAATGCAGTTTAGTGTTTCGTGACTCTTTAAAATTGTGTCTTGCTGACCTGGATGAGCATTAGTCTGATCAGTTTAGTCTAAATCAGATGATGTTTTTCAGAGGGGAGACTCCACCAGCGTGTGATGTGGACGTGGGCTCCAGCACTCGTTGGCGATTGGTGTATGAGGTGTATCAGTACTTCCTGCCGGAGGGTGACCTGTCGGAGCAGAGTCTGATCAGTAGTTTGGAGAGAGTGGCCAATGTGCAGAACGTGCAGGACAACAGCAGAAAGGTGTGTGAAATCTCTCTCTGCTATCTGCTGTAGCTGTGGTTTTTTTTTTTTTTTTTTTTTTAGTGAGATTACACAACATTTGTTTTATTATCTGGCACATTATATGTGAACCACATTAAGGAGAAGAGGGAAGGGGGAAAAATACATTGAAAAAATAAATAAATATAAAAAAATATAGAATTGTAATTATTAATAAATTGTTGTTGTTATAAGTTTTTTTTTTAATGAACAAATACTGAAAAAACATCAAAACACTACAGTTTTTGCACTACAGATGTCCAATTACTTTTAATAAACAGTGTATTTAATTTAAGCACTGTATCTGACTGTTTGTCGTAAGAGAAAACCCCAATCATTTAATTTCACTCTTTCAGGTGATGTCTTTAACCTCTCATGACCGGACGCAGTTCTCCTTCAGCTCTCTTCCCGGTCAGGGCGTGATTTTCTCTGTGATTGTGAGAGATCCGGTGTTGAACACATCGGCGTCCTACATCCCTGTCCACACATACGCCTGCAGCTTCAACTCCACGCTGGACGGATGCAGCGATTTAGGTGAAGATGAAAATTTCTACTTCAAAAGATATTTTGTCTTTTAGTATTTGTGACCGGTTTGATGCAGTTTTAAATGGGTTTTTTTTCTCTCTCTCGTTTTCTCAGGGAGAGCGTCTACTAAAGTGTTTTTTACTCTGATTGGTTTGGCGGGGCTGTTTGTGTGTTTTGTGGGACATCGCTTCTTCAAATGTGGTGAGAGATGTTTTTCATGCTTTTCTTAGACACACACCATGTAACGGCTATTAATTACTGTCGGTCTACTAAATATGCCGCAAATATTTTAGGTTTGGGAAAATCACCTCTGAGAGTCAGAGGTGAACAGATGATATAGTTGCATCAATGCTAAATGGATGGCATGTTTTTAAAAGGGTCATATGATGCATCATTACTTTTCTGATGTCCACATGCAATGTTAGTCAAGGCTTCTTGCACAACAAATGGTCTATTGAGTGTTGTATGACTTCAGACTTTTTAACTTTTGAATGAAACGGCTGTGTTTTTTTTTACAGCTATGTGTGAACATATGAAATGATAATTATGTAAAGATAAAATGAATCATTTGTGCATCTTAGTTTCAGTAAATGGCCTTTTGACAGCTTCAAGAAATAAAAAAATACATTTTACAATTTTTACTTTTCATTATATGACCTGTTTAAATTGTTAAACTCATTCAAGTTCTGTATGTATGACTCTAACTACAATTAAAACAATTTTGATCAATTTTTGAAATAAAATTAAAGATAAAAACAATTTACAAAATTACTAAAAACATTAATAAAACTACATTAAATAAACTATAATAAAACTAGTTATGCATATTAAGATCTATAGTAAACTATAATAGTATTGATACTAAAATAACACTGATTCAGACTGCCAGAAAGTGCATGTAAACACCTGTTGTCACCATTAAAATGTCTATTTCTGTGTTTTCTCAGAGCTGTTCTGTATGGGCTTCATCTTTACTGCGTTTATATTCTTTGTGGTGATCACCATAACCACACCACTGGAATACAACAGTAAGTACATTAGTTACATTGCAGAGTTACACACACTGAATCATTGTCAAATTAGATCTGAAGTTTAGAGCAATAATGTGTCACCTGTAATGCAGCTCACTCTGGATGATATGTACTGTTGACACTGAGCTGATGTCTGCATACCCATAAATAGTTCATGTCCTAAGAACTATTTTTCCAGTTAAGTTGGACTGAAATTGGCTACACAAACTGGTTTTGCCAGCAGTACATCTCACCAGCCGTCACGAGTGCAGAAAGCAGCTCTCGTCACAGAGGATTGAGGTTATTGTTGTGCTGTAACTCTCTGAGGATTAGAGTCATGCGCTACGGATTTCAGCTGGAGGTGTCAAACCAGCCTGTCCCAATCAAAAGCATCATGTAGTGCTGTTTGTCAGCTGCTTGTGAGAGGCATGGCTGAAATGAGGAAGAGCGTTTTTATAGCACTTTTAAAGTCAAGACATTACATACAAATATTTATGCAATTTTGAAACTTGACTTTTGTTAGACTAGTGGATAGAAAACATCTAAAATGCACTTTTAGGCATATCCCGGTATCAATTATTCATGTTGTGATCAATTGCTAATGCATTTATCACTGTATTACCAATAAGTATCACTTTACAGTAAGATATCATTAGTTATCATTATCATAACTCTAAGTTTATGTTAGCTAGAGTAAAAAAAGTTAATAAATGAATGTAAAGTGTGACAGAGTAAAGAATTAAAAAAGGCAGTTTCTCAAAATGAGCTTTTTCCTCATTTTAGCAGCACTTCAATCAAACTTTAGTTTCTTTTCTTTTGCATTCTAATAGGTTTTACTAAGGAGTTTGTTCGTACAAACATTTTACTTAAAATATGGTGGAAATACGCTGTAATTTGCTTATTAAATGTAACATTTGTAATCCAAAATAATGTACTCTAATTCACTGATTCTCAAAGATGTGGTTCGGTTGTTTAACTGTGCATAGCTGTAGCTGAATAATTAGGTATTTTAATGTTGGTCATTGCGATGGTACTTGGAGAGTCAAATATTTTCTGAGGTTGTACTTGGTGTAAAAAGTTTGAGAACCACAGCACTAATTAGTAAACTGATATCTGATGTTTGTTGACTGACCGTCTCTCCTGCAGTTCGATTGGCCCTGACAGCGCTGATAGGTGTGGTCGGAGGCGTCGTCATGGTGATGAGCTGGTGGCGGTTCGGTTCGGTCATGGCCTGCGTGTTGGTGATCGGACTCATTCTTGGATTTCTCATATCATCCATCGTCTTTTTCACTCCACTTGGTTAGAAATCATGTTTAAAAAATCTTAATGTATGCAGTTGCTTCTGTGTCTGTTGAGAATGATCTCTTTATATTCTCATATAGTCTTGCTGAATGTTTATGATGTGTGCGATCATTTTTAGATATTTAATGCATTTGTTGTTTGATCTCTCTCTCTCTCTCTCTCTCTCTCTCAGGCGATCTTCCTATATTCCATAATGATGTGGTGTTCTGGGTGGTGTTTGCTTGCATTATGGTGTTTGTTCCTTTGTTCTTTATCAGGTGGCCTAGAGAGGTGAGATACAGAAAAATACATTTGTTATGAGCGCGTATCTGACACCTAAATAAAATGCACACTTTTATTTGTATGTTTCAGGGCAATATAATTACATGTGGAGTAGTTGGAGCGTATACAGTGGTCCTGGCTGTCAATGCCTACACCTACACCAGTCTGTCCTACATTACACTGGACGTCCTCAAACGCCTGCTCAACCACAACTTCAGTCGAGCGTTTATCTCTGTACCACTGCAGGATATCGGTAGGTGTGCAGGGATTGAAGTTGGAGGCCATGTATTAAATCAAAATGCCACTAAAATGAGCAAACATGCACCAAAAACCCAAAATAGGGAGGCAAAAAATGTTCTTGCTGAGTTAAAGGAAATCAATTATAAATGCCAAAGTTAAACTGAAATGTGATGAAAAATTATGATTGTGCGTTGCATTTTGATCCACCAAATATTTTTGTTTTTTTTGCAATATTGCTCATTACAACCAATCTCACAGGTTTCTGCTAAGCTGTGGCCAATCATTAGTCACAAGTTAATTTGATGAACACTAAATATAATTTTTGAATTTTGTTGTTTGTTTTTTAATGCTGACAAATGCACACATTTAAAACTGTTTAGAAATTGCATAAGTCCTTTTTCCCTTAGATCACTGTTGAGCTTGAGTGTTAAGTAAGGTGATGGGTAAAAGGATATTAATTAGCCCATTTTTTATTTTTATTTTGCTTTACTCTCCTGGGTCTGACATGTATCTAAATCTATTGGTCATGTCTGGTGTTTCGACTCTCCAGATTTCATCGTGATCACTGTGTGGGTTGTTCTGGGGGTTTCGGGGATCGTTGTGCAGCTGTATCGGGAGAGGTCACGGCCGTTTTTCCCACCGAGTCCATACGTGATGTGGAAGCAAGAACGAGAGCGCAGGAAGACCAACGTTCTGGATCCAAGCCATCACAAGCCATCTTTATCGGCCCGAATCCTCGGACGTATTCGCCAGCTCACACAACGGGCAGAACCAGCGGGCGAAACCACGCCTCTACTGCTTTAGTCTGTGACTTTTGACTTGAAGTCATTTCACTGTTAGCCCTCTCCTCCAGAACATGGCTGCTCAAACTTGTGGAAACCTAAAGAGGATTGAGCTTGACAGCCGATGGAGGTTAAAAGAACCGCTCACAAACTGTGAGGCTGACCATGTGCACTTTTGTGTGTGTTTTTGCGTAGGTTCCCAGCAGTGCTTGATCCTATTGCTGTTTATTTTAGCAGCTTAGAGGAAACGTTCAGTGGAGATTATTTTTAATGTTTTTAATACGTCTGGTTAGTACATGAGCGAGTGAGCGATTTTTAAAGATTCACCATTTAAACTGAATGTATAACACTCTGCAATTTGCAGACCAAATGAACCGGTGTTCATAAGTAGCCACTGTAAGCCTCTACGGCTGATGTTTGAGTGTCTTGTGTGTCCAAGTGAGCATGTGTGAGTCTCAGCGGATCCTCACCAAGCTTTGGAAATAATGAGCTTATTTTGAGTGTTCCTGTGGGAATTTGACCGCTGCTTCAACACACTTGTAATGAGGGTTTTAAATGCAGTGTGAGAAAAATATTTAGAATCTGTGGCGTTTAAATGTTTTTCAGTCATTTTCTGCGCTTCGTAACTGGATATGTAGCTCTTATGGAGGCAAAAAACCAAGATCGACCTTTTGACAGACAAAATCAGTAGTATTGCATTATTCATCGATACGCTTCTGGTTTCCTCTCAGGGTTTCTTTTTGCGATCTGCGTGTCTCTCAGAAGTTTTTCTAAAGCATTTATAACGTGCAATTATGTTTTTAAGTGTTAGCAGTACGCATTATTTCTGTTTTGTATAAACTTTAAATGATTGTCTAAATAATTCAATGTTTAATAAAGTTGTCATTTGTGCCATACCATCTAAATGAGATTTTCTGTTCCAAGACAGATTAGAATTACATCTGATGTTTTCCTTTTATTCAATATGAATATTCTGAAACTTCTGATGTGACCGACCACCATTATTGTTTTATTGGAGTATTAAATAATTGCAATGCATTTTGTGATGTAATTGAAATTGAGAAATAAGACGGGGCGTGAAGTCAGTTCAATTATTTAGCATAAAATATCAATTACAGTTAACTATCGTTTTATCCATTTATAAAAATTACAAATATGGTAAAAAAGTTTTCTACTAACACAAAAAATTAAGTTAATTCATTATTAGACCAAAATTAACATGAAACAGCATTTGCTATATATAAAATCTGAAGTGTTGAGTAGTCATTCAATCCTCTCAACACATGAAACTAGAAAAGGACATCATCAGTTCAATAAATGTTTTTAATCACTTTCAATGCTACTTTCTCTCATACCCACATTAAACAGTTACAAACAAGCAAAAAAAACAAAAGCTTTTTCATTAAAATGGCACAACGTGACATTCCCTTTACAAAGTCTCGTGTTCAAGTAAAGTAATCATTCACAATATGCCAATTTTACTGTTCCAAAAATGACTGAGTTTTGATTTGACTTTTCCAGACTGAAGCCATGATGATGGAGAGGTGGAAAGGGAACCGGATCTCAGTGTTTGACAGATTCCAAAGTCCCTTTCTCCAAAACCCCTCATGCAGAATGACTGAACGACAGCATGTGACCTTGTAATGGAGGATTGTGGGACTTGTAGGGCAGCTCTGAACAATGGTTTGCAAACTCAAGAGTCTCTGACACCCTTTAGCTCTTCCTTAGACTGACATCTGTGCTGGTGAGTAGCGGCGAGAGAGAAGTACTATCAGATGTGTCATCTCTCTTCAGTACCAGAAACGCCTCACGGCTGATTCCCAACAGCTCTCGCAGACCGCTGTTCTCTAACTGCACAGAACAACATATAAACCAAGAGTCAATGATTATCTGTAGTCTGATAATGCAATCAGATTTCGAAAAAATAATTACTTGTTACTTAATATTACATTTTAAAATAGTCCGCTTTGAAAAAAAAATTATTACGTTTTAAAATATTCTTTAATCAGATAAATGAAAAAAAAAAATTCTACATTTTAAAATAAAAATATAAGCAGACTAAAGTTTCTTTGTTATTATTACATTATTACATATTCACACAATAGCAGTAATTTACGGTTGTCCGCTGAATCCCTTGTACCTAAAATATTAAATAATTTAATATGAGATTTTACAGTTTTATTAACATTAACAGCATCACAACATATTTATGACTCTTGGGTGTTGGTTAATGGTTACATTATATGCAGGTAAAGAAGAAATAATAATATATAATACATTTATTTTAGTTGTACATTTAAATGATTTAACTAATTATTAGCTTTTATTCTTCACAAACCACAGCTTGGGAAACCTTTACATACAACAATGTTTAATGCACGGTTGCTAATACAGAATAATTTATCCTATTTTTTTTTTTTTTTTTTTAGCAATTTGTTGCAAGACTTAAACCTGTGTGTTAAACAAGCAAGGTCAAAAGGAATAAACACTTAGTCTGATTACATTACCTAAAAGGTGTAATCTACTAGATGTTACTAACTACAATTTTCTTCATGTAATTTGTAATCCAAATTTCAATCTCTCATCACGCGTTAACACGATATGAGCCTAATATAACAGTTTATTTTCCTCTTTCTTACATTGATTTTGTGCCATTGTTTGCCATATTTAAATAACAAATGAAACGTGGTAAGTTTTGGTGTGACTAACCTCTAGACGTTTGATTCTCTCCTCATCTTCACATAGTCGCCCTTCATCTACCTCGATGGCTTTCCTCATCACCGTGGCCATTTCATTTATTTTCTCAATGTGCGCCTGCATCTCCTGCAACATTAGTACACTGAATGACTACTTAGACGCCAGAAATAGAGGGAATCTTATCAAAACCATTTGTGAGACTGACGTTAGTGTGCTGTTCTCTGAGCTGAGTGACAATAGCAGGATCGTCTCTCTTGCTGGCCATGAGAAGGCGAAACACCTGCTCTCTATATTTGCTCATGATGAGCTCCAGAGCAGACTGATGCTCCTCCAGTGACGTGCGCAGCTCTGTCAAGGGAAAAGTGTGGAGTTAGATTCAAAGCAGCCCACAACTGACATCCAGTGACAGATTCTAACTGCAAACCCTCCTAACACCTTTGTTTTCCTGCTGCAGTTCCCTTATTTGCCGGTTTTCCTGCTGGATGCCCATGACAAGCGTGGAGCGTGGCCGGTGTCTCGCCACCTGGTTTAACAGCTCAATCTCTTCCTGATACTGAACAACAACAAGAAATAATGAATAAAACATCTCTCGTCTCTATTAGACAGACTGAGAAGCAGCACTGATACCTGTTTCATGGCCTCCACTCTCTTGTTCAGAAGCGTGGTTTGTTCAATCAGAATCTCAGCAGCACTGTCATGATCCCGGAGCCGCTCTACCAGTGATTTGGCATCGGCCAGCACCTTCTCCAGTGTACAGGTCATTCCTGAAGAGCACAAGAAACACTTGGACTGTAACTTAAGTCATGATTCCTTTCATAAATACACAATCTTCAAACGCTTAGATCAGTGTAAAGCTGATTTGCTGCAACTACTGTTATGTTGTGGCGTATTTCAAGACATAAATGTCTTGATTTCAGAAATACTGAAAGGTAAGTGTCAAATGTTTTGGTAGAAGCCTAGCATTAGCTTCTACAAAAAACGCTAACGTTAATTGTTTTTAAAAAATAACCACGTTTGTTTGTGTAAATAAAGACGAATATGATCTAGACGCATTATTTCTTTAATTATAGTTCTAAATAAAACTGCGAATAATTCTAAGTTAATAGAACAGCTTACCTTATCTTACAGCAACCGCTCAGTTGGAACACTTCCTGTTGCTGAGGCCGTGACGTCACGCGCCAGTACTTCTGGGAGCTGTAGGCGCCGACTTTCTTCCGTACACCGTCCGCATGGAGGCGCAATGGTCAAACTTTCTGAACGTTTAAAGCGCAATTAGTAAAAAGAACGTTTTGTTTATTACTCTAACATCCACCCCTTCGAAAATTCCTTTTGGTAAAGCTTATTAATTCTAAATGTTTGGTTTCATAATTCCATTACAGAGCACGACTGCTTATTGACTGAGTTTGAGGTTTTTTATAGGTGTAGTGAGGCCAGTTTAATCCCGTGTGACCCAGAGGGCGTAATCAGATTTTACCTGCGCAACAAATCCTGCCTTGTAATTATGAGTCAGTTTTAGCCTATATCTAATATCCCGTCACAACTGTTTTTAAATACAGCGAGATGCAGGGAGATATTTCGTCTTTAATTTAAGAATCATATATATATATATATATTTATTTATTTATTTTGTTTTTTAAAGCACAGAGAGACATAAGTACATAAGCACAGAGAGATCTTAAATAGTTTGTTATAGCATTAATAGGAGAATAACATGACATTTTTAATGTTATTTAATTTTTAAGCATTAAAATACATTATTATATATTTATATTTGATATATAATTATTTTATATAATTTGGTCATTTTGATAAAAAAATTATTTGAGAAATAATATAAAAAATATATATATTTCATGTCATTTTACATATTATGTGTAAGTTATATAATATTTTTATACATTTATACATGTTCTTAATATGATTATCGCTTTATGCACAAATATATATGATGCATGTGCACGAAACAATAATAATATTATGTCTTCCGTACTTTCTCAACTGTTATGTAGCGCATTGGAACAGGAACCTCCCACTTGCTCTCGGGTCTCCGCCCCTTTCCATTCAGGCTTTTGATCTCTGTTCTGATTGGCTGTTTTGAACCGCGAATCCCTCTCAACTGAACATTCCAAGACGCGTGTTGGAAAAGCAGCTCCAGCTTCAGCTGATGCGCGTCAACGCACCCACGCGCGCACGCCCCTGCAGCCGCGGAGTGAAACGTGGATGAACCGCAGCCGAGCGAAGAGAAACAACTAGTTACTGACACACAACTAAACACTCACAATTAACGCTGGTGAGTTTATTTGTGTTGATTTCTTTCGACCCCCAACTCTCGAAACCAGACAGGAGCACGCGCGAGAGAGAGAGGTGACTGTTTATTTAAACATTATGTGCTTGTTTTAAAAGGGATTTTTTTTTTAGAAAAGGAAACAATATGTCCACAAACCTGTCTTAAATCATAAAAGCCAGGTTTAATTGTTTATTTTGGCATTTACTTTGAAAGATAAGGATTGTTAAGAAGTTGCATGACTTTTCCATGGATAATGCTTGATCAATCAGCAAGCGTTTAAAAATACAACACGCATTGTTGCTATAGTGTATCATATTCTAATGTTTTGAGTTAATGTGTTCTTAAAATATTGAACTTTCTGTTCCTGAATGTGTCAGGACTGACGGATACATGCTTCTACAGGGACATTGAGATGTTGTCCAAACATGTTTCGTATTCATCTCATTAAAACGGCTCATTCTGATGGACATCTGAGCTTTAGACTAAATGCTATAACTTGGTCTCTCAGATATGTGTGCTAAATATACATCCAGCACCAGAGGAGGGGAAAACTGCAGGTGTTTCCTGATGGAAACTGCAGCCATCAAGTTTTCAGCATGTCCTTGAGCTCTGGCAGGGAATTCTGTTTATCGGCAAATATTTTGTTGGTCATGCTGAAATGCTGTTAACAGATTAAATGTGCCAGTAAAACATTTCAGGAAGCTAAGTTATTCTTTTATGGCATGTTGTGAATTACTTGCATTTATCTGTTGAGTAGACACTTTAAAGAAGAGCGTCTTACAATGAGGAAAAAATAGAGCGCAAGTAGTGAAAGACCAATAAACAAACCGATATTTGGACATTTTACGACATAGCAATATGTTTTTATATAGATATTGGGTAAAAAAGATGTCTGTTGGTACACTTTTGTTGCCACGAGTAACCTCTTATCGTATATAGATGTAATTTTAAGTTTTATCCGCAAACATGTTTTGGAGGTATCAGTGTTGGCACAGGCCATTGAAAACCCATATATCACTAATAAGGAAACTTTTTGTTTTTATGTCTTAAGAGTTGACGCATACCTGCATAAGGAAATGCTTTTTTTTGTTTCCCTATTCTTGCTCCCGTTTCCTTGAGTTTTTATTTTAAAGTTGCAGTGAATTGATATTTATGTTTGTAATTTATATATGTGAATTTAATACTTTCTTTATTTCCATGATTGTTACATATGCGTGAACACTAGCACATGTAAGCCTCCCCAAAAACACCCCGTATCCTTCAGTGTTACCGACCATCTGCCTGATACGAGGCATCAGGGGGTTCTTGAGCCTGAGAGAAGAGGGAGAAGGGGGGTAATTCCTGAAATAAACGAATGCTGGGATTAATTTCCCATGATCTCTGGTGCACATGCTGGTCATTGTTATGAATCTTGGATTACTGTTCATTTATTAATGACCCAGAGCAGATGATTAGTGGGACGGGGTGCGGCAGACCCTCTGTTTGCTGCTGACTGTTTAATTGTTAGTGTCTTAAATCATTGCATCACCATGACAACAGCTTCTGTTTACATTATGCCATGGAGTGTCTCCATAGGTTTTAAGTGCCGGTTTTGCCAGCATTGGCGTCCTAGATTTAGAAATCTAAAGGTTTTTATTGCCGTTGATGGTTCCATTTAGAATGTGTAACATCGATGGAACTCTTCCGTAATTCTTTATGCTGGAAAAAGGTTCTTCGTATTTTAAAAATGCTCTTCAAATGATAAGAGAGAAATCTTTTAAGAGCAGTTGTTTACTAAAAGGTGCTTTGGGAAACTAAAAACAGTTCTTCCGTGGCATCACCACAAAAAACAGCAAAACATGATTTGGAGCCTTATTTTAATGAGCGTAAACTCTTGTTTTATGGTGTAGATTCTGCCATTCTGGATCTTTATTTCTGAATCATTGTAGTGAGGTCATTGTTGATCGCTTTGTTATGGTGAATTGCAGCTTTGTTTTGTAACTGTAGAAGCATGAGAAAGTAGTTTTTCCTCTTGTCTTTTCAATAGGGATTATACTTCAGACTGTGTGAAGTGATTCTCTAAAGCCTAGAGTCACAATTATTTGTGTCCCAAAACGTGTCTCATTTCCCTAACTAAACAGCTTATGTTAACAAGCATTTTTGGAACTGAATTAAAAAAAAGTCCATCATCGCTTGTCTCTCTCAACAAAATCCACCCGTATATTCGTAAATGCGGCTTGATCTGGGTATATTTCTCTCCTGATTCAGGCGAGATGCAGGAAGCATTATGGATTATGGACTCTTTAAAGTTAAACGATTTTTTTCCTTACAAATTCTCTCTGAAGGCACCGTTCACTGCATCTGTATAGGTGATATATGCTTGGTTTTTTGGATAACTTCCAGAGCTGGTGGCAAGTGTATGAGAGGAGCTTTACCCTGCTTCACGGGGGAAGGGCTTCTGACCCATGGTTTATCGGATACCCATCTTCTCCAGGACCATTAATTCTGTTTGTGTTGATGGCTCTGACTACTAATGAAAGCAACTGACAGGCCAATTAAGATCACAAGCATCTCCACAAAAGAGCAGGAAGGGGAGGGGCTTTGATTGATGGTTGGCTATTTTTGGGACCCATGTGCAGGCCACTGGTGCACATACATGCAAACAAACACGCATGCATACATGCATGTGCCACGTGTCGGCTCGCGTCTAGAGGGAGGAGGAGCAGCCGGCCAACGGGGATGCGTCTGGAAGCATGATCCTCTTACGTGATTATGTGGTGACCTGAGGAGCCATGTGGACGGCCCCAGTCCTCGCTCCCTTTGTGTCGTCGCATTTAATTAAAGCGACAAATCGACTGTAACTCACGCAGACGTTCATTATAGTAGGATTACCACGTTAGAGCGCTTTGTGTTGTGTCTGACGTTCCGCCCAGCGTCATTTCTGCAGCAAAAGTCACTCTTTATTTGTCATGTTTTTTTTTGTGGGTGTGTGTTTTATGCCAGCAAATCATCTGCTGAGAAGTTACTAATGCTTTTATCAGTTGAGTAATACAATTTTTAATCCAAAAAGTGTTTCACATTTCCATCAAAGTGAATGTCATGTTACATAAAAAATGGTTAATAAACTTCATAATTCATTTATTATTTGTTCTTATTTTTTTTCATTGTTCTTCCCTTTCTATTTTTGAGAATCTGACGAGTGTGATCTTCATTTTCACAAAAGGAATTATGTAATTATGGCTGAAATTTTAATTAGTCGTGTCTTTTTAAAGGGATTGTTTAGTCATGCATCATAAAACTAGTCCCTTTTTAAGTTAGAACATCAATTTCAAGTCATTATTTACTCATGCTTTTTTTGGAGCTTGACTACTGTTTGTCACCATCTACTTTTGGGAATTTGCTAAATATCTCCTTGTCTAAAATATAATTGCATGTTTTGGAACAACATGAGAGTGAGTAAACCATGACGGCGTTTAAATTTCAAACACCAAATTGTGCTTTTAAAGAGACGCTGTTCATTTTATAATCACACTTAGTTGTAAATAAACACAGAGCGTGGCTCTCGGCTCTCAGCGTGTCCGTTGGTGATCGACTCTTTCCACTGGCCGTTATGTTCTGAGCCTGACAGAGGAATGTGGCCCTTGAGCCTCGGAGCCACACTGCCACCCACTTCATAACTCGCAGACATCAATTCTGGGTTTGTGTGTCCGCCGCTGTTCTTTGCTGCTTGACATTTTGTGGGCTTGAAGTGCACACAAGACGGGCTTGATTTGAGCTCTCATGCTGTTCCTCCAGTAATTAACTCGTTCTCTTGCTCTCTGAGGTTTTTTGTGTCTGGGTGAAGAGAGAAAGCGATTGTTTATTCTCTTGGTGCCCTTCAAAAAATGTCCAGATTCTTTTGTGCGCTGTCATGGAGGAGTTTGTTGTGAAGGACTGAGTGCGAGCGAACGAACCTTGGACTGTGTGTGTGTGTGTGTGTGTGTGTGAGTGAGTGAGTGAACGAGGGGGTTGTAACAATAGGACCATTGTAAATGCTTGGCTGGGATTGGATGGGGGTTTGCTGAGCGGCTTCATTAGTCAATCTGTGTTTTCCTGTCTCTCGTGCTCGTATCCTCTGTCAGTGGGTCTTTGCAGAAGTGTGTGTTGGGGTTTACTGCGTTGAGGTTTTCGGGTGGATTGTCTGCTGTTAGTTGGACTGGATTCATCTCTGTGTGTTTCTCAGGTGAGCATCTCTCTGAGATCTAGGATTCACGCTGTGTGTCACTGACAGCGTGTGTGTGTGTGTGTGTGTGTGTGTGTGTGTGTGTGTGTGTGTTTAAGGAAACAAGATGTTCGCTTTGTTTCCTCAGCTGTGCTTATGTTGACTGAACTGTCTTAATCTTGCTGCTTGCTCTTTGGTTCTTGGTCACAGTGACTGGGTTTTTTGCCATCCTTATTTTTTTCTTTTTTCTTTTTTTTTCTTTCATTATAAAACATTTGCAGTGAGCTGCAGGCAATATTATCCATTCTGCGGTGGGACAGACGGGGTTTAAATGGAGTAAACTTGCATGAACTCTGTGTGTATGTGTTTACAGGAAATTGCTGGCGCGTCTGAGCTGACGTTTGTCTGTTTTTAACAGCGTTTTATTTGTCTCTTTCAGAATGTGGACGTGAATCTCGCTTTTAACTAAAAATGGCGGTTCAGGCTGGTTTGCAGGTAAGCAAGTTTATGATTTTATTCTTTTATGTTCTTTTGCCTGTTTATAGAATTAGAGGAAGAGTGAATTCGAACATGCATTCCCTGTGATTAGTTTGAATATGGTTTAAGAAGAAAACTATGTTGGTTATATTGTGGTCAAGATTCGAGCTAGCAAAGGGTTTTAATGTTCAGATGGGTGATTGAAATTAAGCCAAACAATAATGGCATTGTCCCATGCTGCGACTATATATTCATGTAACATTTAAAAGTAAATGAAAATTATTGCATGTTATATCATATCAAAATAAAACAATAAAAAATTTAAATGCTGCATATCCAACATTTTGCACAAATGTATATCTAATACTGACTGATACTAAATAATGTTCTTAGTTCAACTGATAATGTAACAAAAATAGTGCATCTCTAACTTCTTTTATGGCCACATATACATTTAAACCATTATCTGTTGAAAAGAACGACTCGGATACACCTGCTCTTTTCTTAAAGAGGAAACCTGACCCCATACAGCTCCGGGGCGATGTTTCCCGCCGTGTGTTGCAAATCGCTTTAGATTTGAAGTTTGAATTTGAATAATCTGCTTAACATTCCAAATCTGAATCAAAAGTGATGGGTAATACAGCACGTGTCCATTCGTAATATCTGATGTCGTGTGTGGACAGACCACTTATGTAATGCCATTGCAAAATTTTGTGTGTGCATGTGTGATTGATTGAACACACCAGACTGTTTGCCTTAACAAACATACAGTAAGTGAGAATTAGAGCAGTCCACAAGCAAACAATGACAGTACATTTCAATAATAGTTTAACCAAGTGGAGATGACCGTAATCTGCTGTGGAATGGCAATCTTGGATGTCTTGTATAATATGAATAAAACACCCCCACATGGAAACGCTTTCCTGTTTAATTAGTCAGGCTTTGTGCGCGAGCAGAAGAAGCACTCCATATGTGTGTTAGTAGGAGCCTGAAGCTCTCGCTCGCTCTGTTCCTCATGGGAGACTGATGCATGTGTGGGAACAGCAGGGTTCATGTGAAGAAAGGGTTATGGGATTTCTCTCAGAGTGGCCTGCTTGTGTGTGATTTTTAAAATAGCGCTTTTGTTTTTCAGTCATTCCCAGCACAGCAATGGGATTTAGGCCGTTTTAAAGATCCGGTTTTGTAGTTTGTGTGTTTCAAACAGATGTTTTGCATCAGCCTCAGTCAGCTCAAATATATTTCAATAGTACCTTATACAATACAGATTGCTTTGAAGTAATAAACTAAAATAAAATGACAGAATCAATGATTAAATACTAAGACAAATCCAAATTCTGCTATGAAATCCCTGTAAAAGAAGTTGGTTCAGTTCACTTCAATAAAAATGTTCATGTTGCAAAATTTTATTTATTATAAATCAAATCAGATTCAGCTATAAAAAATGTTCCCACTTTTGAATAAATATTCTTCCAGTAATATTAATACGTTCATTCAAAGTTATATGGTTTTAAATAATTTATGTTTTCAATGTTAGCCCAAAAACATTATTTATACATCGTTCTTGGAACATTTTATATCTAAAACATTTTAGTTGGACATTCATGTAGCTTTTTTTTTTTTTTAACTAGTTTCGGAACGTTCTGGAAAAAACCTTCCAAAAAGTAACATTCATATAATGTTTGCAAAATTACGAAATGCAACATTCCCTTAATGTCCCTTAACCCCTCAGAAAATATATTTTTAGAACATTGTCATTATCCAGGTCAATTCAGCCAAGGCTCGCAGGCTAGTAGTATTACTCATACTCGCTGTTAGGGGTTTGTTTGAATGCTTCTGCCCAAGTTTTTTTTACTTCAAGTCTTTGAGAGGTTTTACCACATGTTGTGTTGCTTTGTATAAACTTTTTGTAAGTTGTCATTTGTTTGATTTGGTGATTATTTGTGAGTGTTTGCAAACTGTCCTGATTTAAGCAGGGTCTTTCCGGAGAGAGCGTGGAATCTGTGTGAGGGGTCACTGTGGCCCCAGATTTTGTGTGCGTTTCTCATGTTGAGCTGTCTGGTTTTCCGCTTGCTTTCTTTCTCTCAGGCTTGGTTCGGCGAGAAGTTTGATGTCCCGTTACAGAGTCCACGCAGCCTGCGCTCTCCTCGGCCGGGCCCGGGTCTGGCTGACGTCTTCCAGTATGACCAGTGGTTGGCCGTGCGGCACGAAGCCACGCTGGTGCCCATGCAGGAGGATCTGGCGATCTGGCTGAGCGGCATGCTGGGTAAACCTGCTCATGCAAACCAAGCCGTCTGTGACTCACTCTCAGTGCATGAAAGCGAAAAAAATTACTGCTATTATTAGTCTAAATGTCTTTTCCTTTCGTCGGTCAAATAACTGAAACCCAAAGCCTCATATATCAAGCAAAGAAGTGTGGGAAACGACGTTTGCTCTCGTATAACGGTGATATACGACCCCCGAAACAAGAACTCAATCTCTCGGTCTTTGTAGAATAATGGAGGGTGTTGTCCTTACCTGTCTGTCCACATGCTGAACGTGTTCACCAGGGCCAAAGAATGCTCACCCATAAAACCCATTTCTGCTTTTTTTACATTTAAGCCCTTATAATCCTATAGTCCTCTTTCGGATAATACAGTGAATATGTTGTGGAATTTGAACAAAATACTAAAATGTGACTGCGTTGTGCTGCCGACACATTAAGCCTTCTACCCATTAAAAGCTATAAAAAATGCTTAACATCAAACTTTGATGCACTTTATCGGAGGCTCATTTGCTTGCCTGTATGTAATTTGCCTTAATATAGTGAATACAGATTTTTTTATTTATTTTTTTTTTTTTTATGGGAAAATGCTTAGCATACAAGTGTGTATGGTCACCATGTTAGTATATTAGTACATAGTGTAATCCTGGTTAAAAAAAAAATAGTTTTTGAAGATATTGAACTTCTGTTTGTCAAAGCCAGCTTGTGATGGAAGGATGCTGGTTGAGGGTTATTTAGTAACGCGGTCAGTTCTAGTTGTTCTGAAGTCACTGGAAACAGAAATCTGTGTTTTTGTAGGCGAGCAGGTGACAGCCGAACGCTTCATGGAGGAGCTGGACAACGGTGTCAAACTGTGTCGTCTGGTTGTAATTCTGCAGAGTAAAATCCCACAGGATTCGGAAACACAGGTGTGTAAGGAACGTGTGACGTGGTGGAGGCGAAGCAGCTTGGATAACCGCAGGACTGTTTGTGTGTAATTCCTTTCTCTGTTTTCTTAACAGCTGCTGTCAAAGAAAATCCAGTTCAGGAAAAACGCCTCCCCTGGATCGTTTTTCGCCCGGGACAACACGGCAAATTTTTTGTCCTGGTGTCGTCACATAGGAGTGGATGAGACGTATCTGTTTGAGTCTGAGGGCTTGGGTAAGAGAGCTTTTGATCAGGTGTCTAGACGCAGCGTATAATTAAGTAGCTTCACTGGTAACAGTTAAGTCCCAGCAGAACAGAAGGTTTTGTGCATCGGTTAGTTTCTATTTCTGTCATGCTGGATGTACTGCCACATTAATCTAAAATCCTTCTCCAGATAGCTCTGTACTGAACATATAAAAAAAAAAAAAAAAAAAAAAAAAAACAGAATTTCAAGAATTAAACCAAAATTTAGGAAGATAAAACTAATTTAAATAAATGTAATGATAATTGGTAAAAATCTGATTTTAGATCTGTTTGCTATGATTTGTGATTTTTATTTTTATGTCAATCATAAAACAAATTTGACTGGGTTGACGTTTTTAAGCAACATAAAGACCAGCTCTTCAGAACGGCTGGACTTCACCTGCGTCTGTCAGTCTCTGTGTCAGTCCATTAGAACTGGACTTTAATCACGCTGGTTAAATTGATGTATTTAAACCGAGACCACCTTCCTCCTGTTTGTCTTCTGTGGCCTCGCTGTGCTAGTCTGTCTCTCTGAGCTGTTTAACAGGCCGTAATCGTTTCAGAGGATCTGTGTCTGTGTACGTCAGTTGAGCTACGGCCCCGTACATCCCTGGCTCTCCGTAAATCCATGATGTTAATGAGTGTGAGCGATCTGGGGTATAAGTCATTAACCTTCAGCCCTGAAATAGTTTACGCTCTAATGGGTACAACCATTGTTTTTCATGCACTGGTCATTAGAGAATTAGGCTATTTTGCTTCATAACGTACCTTCTTTTTAGGCTAGTGGAACAAAGTACCCATTTAAGTCATTTCTAAAACATTGGTGAATTTTAATTAATAAAATGTTATTTTTATTTATTTATTATAGATTTATGGATGCTCTAATACACAAAGGGGGAAAAATTGATTTTACCTGGCTTTATCCAATATTTTGACTTCAGTTCTGTGTAAACAAGTGCATATGTAATTATGTAATTACTCATTTGCATATTTAAACATAACATTTCAGAAAACTCGTAATACAGTGTTACTGTAAATAAAATGATCTTTAAAAATGCCTTTTAAACAACCAGCTGTAAAAAGCGGGTTATTATCAATAACTGAAACTATTAAAATATATTTAATTAAAATAAGGATGAAATAAGTTTTAGATGAAAAGCTTAAAATAAATTTAATGTATTTGAAGTTTAAGCACCAAACTGAATACCTGGAAATAAAAAAAAAAAAACTAAACTAAAATTGAAGCAAAAATAAAGATGAATAAATGAAACCGAAATAGTACAACTTAGAAAGAAGCTAATAAAATGAACAAAAGCACATAATATCCTCTGTAAAAACCTTTTATTTTAATGTCAAAAACAAGAATTTTAGGGAAATTATTTTTAATTTAGTATTACTGTATATTTACATGTATAATTTTAATGTACTAGTATTAATTAAATGTATACTGATATTGATTAGTTAATGATTTACCCTGTACTTTTTTCTGTCGAGTCTTAATTACTTTGATGTGAATGATCATAAAGTAATTATGGTAACCCTCTCTCTTCTCCAGTCCTGCATAAAGAGCCACGGCAGGTGTGTCTGTGCCTGCTGGAGATCGGACGGATCGTCTCCAGGTAAGTGAACCGGCCCTCCAGATGATCCTGCAGGTGACAGATGTCAAGTGGTTCTTTGGGGTCAGAGGTCAAGGGCTGCTTTAGGGGCTTTAAAGTTGGGTGGAGGACAAATTTACAGGGATTTTACAGGATTTAAGTGAAGTGGCTTCAATGCTTGAGCAGCTTTTGTGCAGCAGAGACTAATAGCTGAAATTATAGAGTTTTTAGAATAACACAATAACTGCAAGGGATAAGGTATAATGGGGTTTATTGTGCGGTAATGACCAATGACCATATCTTATTTAAATTTGACATGATTTTATGTGAGGTCATTATGCACTGTAATTAATGGTCATTATACACTCCTGAACAGAATCTTAAGACCAGGGAAACATTACAAATATTCGTATTTCACGCTGGTGAATCGTAATTGGCTTGTAAGTACTGCTTCAAAATGGCAAAAAGAAAAATGGAATCAAGAGACAAAAAATTATAAACAGGCAATTTATTTAAAAAAAACTGCATTTAAACTCAAACAGGCTAAACACAGGTTTAAGACCATAGCTTGTGTTTGGATGTGGCAGGACAGTTATTTTCCTTTTTTTTTTTTTTTTTTTTTTTTTTTTTTTTATAAAGATCCTGAGAGTTATGGGACAAAAAAAGTCAAGTGGTAGACCCCCCAAAAATGATCTGCTCTGTACTGGAGGATCTGACAGGATCCATGAAGACACACGGGCTGATCCTCGACCCAAATTAAGGCTCTTATTGATGCTGACTGCAGCTAAATAACCAGAAGACGGCATCTGTGTGAGAATAGAAAGCGTCTTTAAAGGCCACGTCTCCTCCCGTGACACAAACCTGCCTGTTAGTCATTTGCAAGAGAGCACCAAACATGGGACATTAAAAGCTGGAAAGTATTATTCTTTGAGAAAAATATAGCCTTGACAGTCCTGATGGCTTTCAATTTCTTTTTTTTTTTTAGAAAGTTTTAGGCTTATCCTCAGGGTTAGGTGCTTCTACACCCTTGTTAATCAGCTGTCAATAAGGAAATACATTTTGGGTAGGTTTAGAGGTAGGGATTGAGATTTTTGGACAGTTGATCCAGGATTTTACTTGGAAAAAAACACGGCGACCCTTGTCTGAGTTTTAATGACTGGGTTTTTCAACAGGCCAACACTTTAGATCACAGCAACAGCCAGATGAACGACTTGTTTTTTTCGGGAGAGTAAGGTTTCCCTTTTGAACCATCCTGCGTGTTCCCCTGATCCTTTCTGGTTCTACAGCTTGAATTTTTGTCCCATCGCTTTCGGGATCTTTCAGGGATTGTGAAATGAATGTTTAACCTCGGCATTGATGGCATGTTCTGAGAGCTTGTGCACCTCAACAATCCTGACCTTTTTGCCATCAGGATGACATGAAACAATGACACGAAAGCCAGATTTTTGACTTTAGTTTTTCATAAACTTTTGATCAGCCAATGAACAGCCTGTTTGAGCCTGTTTTGAAGCAGTACTTACAACCTGGTTCAGATCCATCAGCGTGAAACATGAATGCTTGTAATGTTTCCCCTGCTGTTAAGGTTTTGTTCAGGAGAGTATACAAATATTTAATTGCATAGTGTACATATAATTAAGGCATGGCTAGCTGGTTAGAACAAAAACCAACCTGTAAAACCTTTTTTAGGAAGTGTCCATGTGGTGTTTTGTTGGTTTAGGTATGGTATAGAGCCTCCGGTCTTGGTTAAACTGGAGAAGGAAATTGAACTGGAGGAAAGTCTAATGATGACGGATGACGCATCTCCAGTGAAAACATTCACAGTGTGCTGTCAGCACGGAGCCCTGTATCACGCTGTGAGTATCACACTTACTGAGATCAAGCTTTTAGTTTAAGTTAAAACTTTATCCTTGGCTTGTTTTGAGTTTGTATACAGTATGTTTAGATCTGTATGCATGCATTACCCAGATAATAACCTGCAAAATGTGCGTTATATAGCAGGACACACTCGTGTGTGTGTATGTGTGTGTGTGTGTGTGCGTGTGTATGTAAGAGAGAAAGAGAGTGTTAGATACTAAGAAGTATAATTAAGATATTGTACAATTAGCTATATGGCAGCAGTTTGTTCCACATAACTGTATAATATAATGTTAATACTAATGTTTTCTTCATTAATCGTTGTCCATTTTACAGTTTAATTGCACTCTTAGTCTGGGGTTATTATGGTAAACTGAAACTGAAAACATATCCGTACCAGAAATAAACGTTGCCTAAAATGAAATGAATTGCTTTCACCTTGTTGCGAAGCAAAATGTCTTATTTTAGTTTAGTAGCTGAAGTTTTAAAAATAAATTAATTTAAATAACAAAAACATAATAAAAAAAACTATATAGGCATATATGAAATAAAAAAAAAACACGCATGACAAAATGATCAAAAAACTCTTCTGATTTGTAGGATCGTGCGGACCAGGATGACCCTCCCTGTAACTGCACACAGAAGTTTTCCATCGAGTATCTGTCTGAGGGACGCTACAGGCTCGGAGACAAGATCCTGTTCATCAGGGTAGGAGCAGAATTTAGGGACCATTTTACGACTTTTTAAAGTCACCGATCTTTTCTTGAATATTGAGACATTTGAGTGTAAGACATCAGATATGATAAAAGGTATCGGTTGTTGATTGGATTTTGAGATGTGGGCGTGGTTCTATAGAGTGGGGGCGGGTTTTAAGAGTACTGCATGTTTAGAGAAGCCCTGCAAACATCATCAAAGAGAAGTGTCCTTTCGGTGGATCCAGTTATGACATTTAGATGAAAGATTATGAGATCCAAAAGAAACGCATGCTTGGATGAATTGTTCACATTTCTCTGTCGAGATATATGCTATAACGTGCATTTAGAAAGCAGGTAGGATGAATTTTAATTTCATGCCGATTATAAGAATCTGCACTGTTACAATAACTTGTTTTCATTCTGGTAAAATCAGGTTACAGCAGAGCTGATAAACCGTATGCAAACACACTCATCTGTGTGTGCTTGTCTTGTCTTTAGCTGGCGTGTTGCCATAGAGCTCTCATTCACAACTAGGGTAGCAATCCACTAAAGCCAATCTAGTTTGTTTAACCACCACGTACTGAACTGTCATAATATTCGTGCACAAACATCCAGATTAGGTAAACCACGGCTGTGTTGAACATGTGCTTCCTGATAAAACAATGTGGTTCAACTTCATAGCAATAAATCACATTAATTCAATAGTGATGCACCAGAAATCTTCACTGGAAATGTTGTTTGTTTTGACCTGAACAGTTTTGGAGAGATGAAATCAGCTTAAAAACAAAAAACGTCACATTTAGCTCAGAAAAGCCATTAAATAAACTATTAATTAGTTAATTGGTAATAAATTAATATATAATTCTAATAGATAATAAACGATTAATAAATTAGCTAGCTAGAAAACATAACTCTAGAGAGAAGCATTTTGACATTAAAAATATGATTTCAGTGCATCACTAATGAACATTGGTATTGTATTTGATAGATTATTCAAAGTAAATAAATACATTTTATTTTAAAAAATTATAATAAAATCAAATAAATAACGTCTTGTGCAATTTACATATTTATATACATTTGCTTTTTATTTAAATGTGAATTATTACATTTGATTTAAAAAAATTCTTACATTTTACATAATTATGGGTGTTCATTGTTAAAAACATTTATTAAACAATACAAATTCAAATAAATTTCTGTGCATCACTAGTATTTAATTTTGTGTGTAAAATGTATTAAGCTGCTTACTAACATAAAGACCTCTTTCTTAGATGCTGCATGGGAAACACGTGATGGTACGTGTCGGTGGAGGCTGGGACACTCTGAAAGGGTTTCTGCTGAAATACGACCCTGACCGCGTGCTTCAGTTCACGACTCTGGAGCAAAAGATTCTAGCCTATCAGAAAGGCCCGTCTGGCTCAGGCCCCACCCACAGCGTGCAGGCCGCGCAGCCGCCCACAATGGACCCCATCGCAGCCGTTAACCTCCTCCCAGAAGCATCCTCTTCATCGTCATCCTCCACGACATCTTTGTCCAAATCCAATACGCCCACGCCCCGCTCCGTCACCCAGTCGCCCGCTTCCACCCCATCGATGCCACGCAGAGCCGCCGCACCGAAGAAGATTTTCCACACGCCCACTGCTTCTCCGAAAACCACCCCTCTTTCATCTCCTGCTCCAAAAAGAAGCCCACTGCCCCAGTCCACCCCGACTGGGGTTTCCCAAAAAGCCCCTTCCGCTGCGTCCAAGACCAAACTACGCCCACGCGGATCTCCGTCTCAGCCTCGCAGTCCTGTGTGTCCCGAACCCACCTGCAAGCTGCCTAAACCTTCAGCCCCGCCGACATCTGTGCAGAAACCTGCCCAACGCGACACACGGCCGCCTCCAGCACCCGTCCGCTCGCGGCTTGCCCAAAGACGCCCTCCTTCCCCTGCCTCCGCCCTGCACTTAGAGTCCAAGAAGGGCCACCCCGTTTCCCCTCGCTTGGCTCTGAATGACCCCAAACAGACGATTCCTCTCGTAAAACCTTGCAAGAGTGCATCTGCGGAGCAGAACACAGCTGGTGCCGCGCGAACTGTCACATCCGTCAAGTCTAAAACGACTCACAGGAAACCTCTGGTCAGCAGTAACCCTCCCGTCCAGACGCCCAGCAACACTAAACCAGCTCCGAACAGCACTACCCACAAACACCCGGCACGGACTAAACCCAGCAAACGTGACGAGCCCTACTTTGAGATGAACAGTAAGAGAAGGGTAAAGAACTGAGAATGCTGGGATCTGTAGATCTGACCGGAGCTATATTTAATTTTGAGTGAAAACGAGGCTGTGGCGTGTGCAGCCTGTTTGATTTGTTGTCATTTTAAATGTAGTACATTTTCGAGAAACATTTCTAGTGGCCAAGCTATGAAAATGACTTATTTCAGAACAACTTATTAAACATACTGCACATCTGTCTTTAACAGCCACGTTTTCATTTGCATTAAATTAATTGACAGCCTTTTTTATTTGTTTTCTATTCTTCCCTTCTGTCAAAACTCAGTTCTCTCATGCTTTCATTTGTGCTGGGAAATGTTGTTTCAGCAGCGCCACGCTTCGCATAAAGATTTATTTGGATGCCATATTTAAGGATGTTTTGATTTGTATGTTCTTAGATGCATTTTTGAAATTTTCTTTTGAAAATGTTTCTACTGCGCAAGCCATGAAAATGAGACTTTTAACTTTTTAAGCTTGCTGCACATCTGTCTTTAACAGGCATTTACATCTGTCCAAACTTCTCAGGCTTTAAGTGCTGCAGTCACCACTTTATATACCAGCACAAATTTAATCAGATGCTAGATTTAATTGAAATAAAATCAAGGCCGTGTGTGTGCAGTACGTGTTATTGGTTGTGCATTTTAAACCTTGCGAATACGTTTCTAGTAAACAAGCTATGAAAATTAGACCTTTAATTCAGAACAACCTTTTAAACACACTGCACATTTGTCTTTCACAGCCTCTTTTTATTTCAATTAAACGTTCCATAATCTATTTTCTTGGCATCTCTAAAAAGTGTTTGTTTCAAGCTTTCATTTGTGCCATACTTAAAAATCATCCGGATATGCCTCTGCTGTTGTTTTTAATTTCTTCTTTAGCTACTGTAATTATCATTATTTTAGCTAAGGGGTTAGGAAGCTTTTATAGGTTTAGTTTAAGTGTTTGAAATTATCCACGGTTATGCACAAACTCATGATCATTTACGTTTAATATCAGATGTTTTTTTAAAAGTCAGTCCATGTCTGTTATACGTGATCTGATTTGATTGGGTTATAAATTGATTGGGTATCAACATTTACTTATTAATACCATAAATCATTTATTCACTGTATATCAATGTGCTCTGAGCTCATGAGGAGAAACCAGAATGTTGCAAAGGTGTGTGTGTGTGTGTGTGTGTGTGTGTTTAGACTAATGTCTTTATGTATGATGTGCTGCATTTAGATGACGTAAGCGTGCAGAAGTCTGTTTCTTCTTCATATTTACATTGAGAGCACTGTTACTGTATTACATAAGAGACATATGTAGATGAATTCACCCCATAATATGCAGAAATGCCCCTCCATGGCATCATTTTAGAGCACATTTTAAAAACTATTTTAGAGCATTTGGGGTTTACGTGCCTTAAATTTGTTGGAACATAGGTGTGGTTTATTATCAGACACCCTGGAAGAACGGTGTTTAGTCAGGACGGTTAGTTTGGCAGGTACTGCGGTTTAATTAGTATGTTTTAAGTTGGTTAAACAGCCAGCTATTATTAAATGAAATACTACCTCCTTTACGCCACACAAATACTACTGACTCAGTCATGCCCATAAACACCTGAGCTTTTATTTTATTACACTGTCCAAAATGATGCTAAGTATTTTTCAGTTTAGTCGTGGTCTATACAGAAAGAATATTATAAATATTGATTTTATGTGTAAGGGTAATTGTTCGTTGTTGTTGTTTTTTTCTGGATATGGTTCTTTTAATTATATATTTTTGTTTGTGTGAGAGATATTCTTCCAGCACTTTAAGAAAATGTTTGTTTTGAATGTAGCTTATTTTCTTTGTTTTGTCTGTGTCTTTGCATTCTGTCAAATAAAGATCTATACAGTGTATAATTTACATGTAGCCTACTTCAAGCAGTGACCAATTGGTTTCAGAATACCAGGTAAGTTTTATTTTACCTGAATATTTGTACTGGCATTGTGTGAATCTCAGTTTATTACAGGAAATGACTATAAATGATCTTATGTGTCCATACAGCACCTTGAGCTGGGATTATAATAGCTCGTGTGTGATAGTGCTGCAGCCTAGTGGCTAAAAACACTAACCACAAGCTGAAAGTCGCCAGCATTTTAGATTTGATTTAACCAGTGCAGTCTAATCTGTAGTTTATGCTAAGGCTATTGTTAACTAAAAGCTAAAAACAAAAAACAAAAAAATACTTCAAATATAATAATAAAATTGTCTTTTAATAATAAAATTTAATTTCAGTCAGTGGCCAAAATATCTCATTTAAATTTAGTTTAACTTTGTGGGGGGAAAAACAGCTAAAACTGGATAAAAGATACAGATGTTAAAAATGCAAAGAAATAACTAATTAGCGATACTAAAACAATGCGTCCAAAAGCAATCATCCATACATTTTGCTGCGTTTAGTGTTAACGCACTACAAAGTTATTTTCAGTCAGCATGCTGGCACACATAATCACTTTTTAAAAATCTAACAATTCTTGTCAGTTTATTTTATATTGATTGACTCATTTCAACGTTATTAAGCGTGTCTTTACAGTTCAAACTCAATGTTGCAATTTAATGCAGAACATTTTCGATGTTTAACCACACGATGGCGCACGCCGCCCGCTTTTATTGATCACATCTAAACACTTACAGTTTATCTTTCCTCCTTCAAAACCTTAACGTGCTACTTGACATCTGAGGTTGTCTGAGTTTACCAAAGACTGAATACACAATACTGTTTTGGTCTTCTATCCATCAGATGTTATTAAACAGATTAGGTGGACAATCTGGTACAGTGGCTTATGTCTAATAACTGCTCTGATGATGCAGGTTTTTAGTTGCTGTAGTAAAGCTGCATGTAAACCGAATCCTCCCGTTCAGTCTTTATTTCTCTTATTTCTAGATTTGATATTCTCTCGTGATACATCCAGTTCACGGAAGATTTATGTTCAAAGAAAAAATATTTAAAGAAATTACACTTAGAAAAAAAAAATCACGAGGCGATCACATTTAACAATTTCCATCACATTTCTAGGCCTAAACATTTTTTAAAAAAACTAATATTTCCAGCTTTTCTGTCACTGTGAGAATCTGGCACATAAATGCATGGTTTACACAGCTACGTATTCATACCCAGCTGCAGACACAAATATACAAATGCACAGTACAAAACTTTAGATATTAAAATACGGAAACGGAGTATTTACCTACAACAATAAATGAACACAGTCTAGGTTTACGAATCTAACTAACCGGAATATTAAACCGTCAAATGCCTTCCAGACACCAAATAAAATGATTCCCCGTCAGGTTTATTACACGTTATTTAAAATATGATATAAATCTAATCTAGCTAGATGAATATATATATTCGTGTGGCTTCACTCGCGCAGCGCTCGAGCTGCGTCAAACCCAGAGCGCGCGGACATTATTCTCCACCGCGCGACGCCTCAACATATCAGCAGGCGCAGCAAAACGCATCACAAACTCGCTCGAAATAGCGTTAAAAATACAAAACTCCGCTTCCTCGAGCTGTTCTTATCGTCTGCTTGACAAAATGGGGTCTTTCGCGTCGAGCTCCGCCATTTTGTGGCAGAATAACTTGCGAGAGGGGTGCGTGTAATGGTTGAATGTAGTCACCCCGTGTCGTTTATATCCGCCCGGCGGTTATTACAAGGGACCGGGAGCAAATTATGGTCCGTCCGCTGCAACAAAGCGCAGATTGTGCTCTTTTAACTGCAGACACCACGGTTTGACTTAAACTATTAATGTTATTTCAGAGCAGCGCTCTGTGCCAGGTATGTGGCGTTTTGTCACACAGTGCGAGGCTTTAAGTCATACATTTTCATAAGTCGCTATGAAATATGTAAAATGTAGTAAAACTCAGTAGGTCAAATGGCACGTGACTTTGTTTTAATAACAAACATTGAAAATCTGTTAATTTACACTATGCTCTTATGTACTATGTACATACACCTAACACTTAGTTGGTGCATCCCAACACACACACACACACACACACACACACACACATATATATATATAGCTCTATGTAAAAAAATTTATAGGGTTATTTTGTCATTGATAATCAGCCTGATAGCCTTTCCCCTTTCGAATAACATAATTAAAGCTGCAACAGTTGAGTGCATTAATTTTCTATTTATTATTATTATGATTTTATATATATAGCTCTTGTTATTTATAGGGCTTCATTCATTGATTTATATAGCATTATATATATATATATATATATATATATATATATATATATATATATATATATATATATATATTTATATTTTTATATATATATATATTTTTTTTTTTTTCTCAGTGTGTATGCACTACTCACACTATACTACAAAATGTCACAGAATTGGGATGCACCAAAAATACCCTTATGTAATTAAGTCACTACATGCTTGAGTACATAGCGCATAAGTACGCTGTGTATTAATGCATTGTGTATACTTTGTCAGTCACAGTTTGACTCCAGTTTTATGCTTTTAATGATGCTGGTGTAAGCTGTCAGTTCCCTTCCCCCCACCGACGCTCATGACAGGCTTCCGTTTTTAACGGTCTGGCGGAGTTGCGCGACTCCCCCTTCGCTCCAGCGAGCTCCGTCTATTGTTCATGAGCGGCGCTGTGGCGGTTGCAGTACGGACGCTTGCCTGCTGGGGGGCGCCGCGGAGTCGCGCGGCCTCGGGTCTTTTTGTCTGAACTGGATCCCTCTGCCGCTTCACAGTGTGCGCGATTAAACCGGAGCCGCGTCCGTCCCGCACTGTCAAAAAACCCACTCCAAACCCCAACACAGGCGCAGCCGGTACCGTTGTTTTCCCGTGCAGCCATGAGCGGTGCCGCGGTGCCGTTGGACTGAGCTCGCTCGGGTTCGCGGGCTGCTCGGGCTGCCGTTGGAGCGGGTTTCTCCACTCTCATCCTCCGTCGTTTCTTTAACTTTTCAAACACGCAGCCGCGCCGGAGCGGAGCGGACCGGAGCATGGGATCCCCGGACTCTTAGGAACCAAATCTGAGCCGGGGGTTTGACCGAATTTCAGCGAAACGATGGCGAACTCGACGGGGAAAAACCTCCCCGAGCAGCGGAGGAAAGGACAGGCTTTCCTGGACGAGCTGCGGCAATTTCACCACAGCAGAGGGTGAGCGGGAATTTTGCTCTTATTATAACTTGGGTGACCCGCGCTGGGCGCGTGAGGGGTCCGGACGGTGTTCAATCGGGCTGTTTTTCTCCACAGATCTCCGTTTAAAAAGGTTCCCGTGGTGGGTGGGAAGGAGCTGGATCTGGGCGCTCTGTATATGAGAGTGGTGTCTTTAGGGGGCTTCGCGAAGGTAAGTTCCTCACACACACTAAACTTAACATTTCACATCTCACACACACTCTTCCAACTCAACTCTTTGGCTCGGTTCGGTGGGTTTGTCTGCGGTTCTGCCGTGCATCGGCCTGTGTAAGTGTATGTATGTATGTGAGAGAGTGAGTGAGTGTATGTATGCGTGTGTGTGCGTGCGTGTGTGTATTGGCCCCACACACACTTTCACACACACTCACTTCAAAATTACCGGGCGGCTTTTACATCGATTACCCGTACCGAGGCTGAGGCACCGAACCCCGTCCGGACCCGCCGTGTACATCAGCGGCTTTATCCCTCCCGTGTGGCGGAGGATTGAGCGACTGTAGGCCGCACTCAGGCCTGTGTATTCCGCGTTGTAAATACAGCCGCAAACCGCGCCAGATCCGTGGTCCAGACGCGGGGGTTCGGAGGGGTTCGCCTCGGAGCACCTTGTTTCCCTGCTACTGGTTTAATTTATTAATTTCACATGGGAAAGTGTAAGTTAGCCGGAGTGCTAATGGGAGTTAGCATGCACACACATACACACACAGACAGACAGACACTCTCTCTCTCACACACGGTCCTGCATCTGAACCGAACCCCTCTCACCTGTCTCATCACCCTACAGGTGTCCGACAAGAACCTGTGGGCCGAACTGAGCGAGGATTTCAATTTCCCCAGGAGTTGCTCGAATGCTGCTTTTGTTTTGAAACAGTACTACCTTCGGTGAGTCTTTCTTATTCCGTTTCTCTCTCTGATCAGCTCCAGCACATGTGCTCAATGTTTACAGGCGCTTCTCTGCTCTGATGCACTCAAACGTGCGGCTCGGTTCTGACTCAAAAGCGTGCGTTTCGGAGGATCGTGTGTCTGTGTTGCTGATTGCATAAAGCGGATTTTTGACAGCATTTTTAATATCAGCTCGTGTTGTGTTGCATTGTGGCAAATACAACTTAAATCAGGGACTGTTAGTGACATGGTTCTTCTGGACTTGTATTTGAGTCACTTTTAAGGATGCATCTGTCATTTGCACAGAAGTATTTTGCTTTAATGCCAGGCCCTGTACAGTCAGTAATATGATGTAGTTTAACCAACATTTCTTGTATTTTAGCATCAATGGATTTTAACGTCTAAACCAAAGTTTAACAGTGTTTAAATGGCTGTTTTGGACTTTTAAGGATGCATCTGTCATTTGCATATAAGTATTTTATTTCAAAGGCAGTTTTTTTGTGGTTTGATGTTTAATATTTTTATATAAGCTTAACAATATGCATGTGCTGATTCTTGTATGTTTAAATATGAAATGATGAACTGTAAATGAGGCTTTAGTTTGTCACCACTTCTGCACATGGTTTTTTTAATGCACTTTTTAATGCAACATTACTTTGTCTTTAAATATGGAGTGATTGTAAAAGCCTAGAAAGTCAGGTGTATTTGGACTTGTATTTGGGTCACTTTTTTAAGGATGCTTTGTCACTTGCGCTGGTCTGTAGGAGTCTTTTTTGTTTCGTAAGCAGTTTTATTTTGATTCCTTCTTCTGGAAATTTTGTTATATGCGTGTGCCGAGTCCTGTATATTTAAATAAGAAACAGTTTTGTATAATTGTTTGAATCTGCACTGGTGTTCAGACTTCCACCGTCACTTCTTTTTTTTTTTTTTTTTTTTTTTTTTTGCAATATAGAACATGCTTTCTAGGTTGTTATCTGTGTTTTTATGAATGTGGTTAATGGTTTTTTATAACATGCAGACGGTTGATTCGTGTGTATACCACTAAAGGCGTTTTACCAGCTGTAACGCACGCAAAATCTTCCTGTTTTTCTATATTTGTAGTATTAGCAGCGAGGAGCGTAAGGCCGTAGCACTGCTGTCTGTTCTACACTGCTGGTTTCCACGTGCACTTCTCTCTAGTTTAGTAGGTTATGGGGGGGTGAGACAGACAGACTTGGCAGCAGGGAGCATTTAGGCTATGTGGGCCGTGAGAAGGAGACATACACCTGCCATGCAGCGGACTAACCGTAATTACAATTCTGCAAAGAGTCTTTTACCGTCATTGCAAGAGAGGTTGTTTGTCAGCGGGAGAGCTCGGAACGACGAGGGATGCAAAGCGGCGTTCTCCTGTGTGTCTTCCTCATGAGAGCGGCGTACGAAGGACAGAATTAGTGCTCCATGGAGAGATTGCGGGAGCTTTAACCGGTTGCATCCGCAGCATATGCATATTTTTATCAGGCAAGCTCTCTTCGGGTTTTATTTTCATAATCAAAGGTCTTCGTGCTGCTCAATTCTGAAATCCTGGAGCGCCGTGTGTCATGTTGAGGTGTATCCGTCTCTCAGTGAGTTTGAAGTGATTGGTGGAAGCGAAGCCAAAGAGTTTAGACAGACATGATCGCTCAGAGGAAATTCAGTACTTGTGATGAAGAATCTTTTTTGCGACATTAATGAGAGAGAGTCTCTGGATGTTTTTTGTTAGTGGTAAATGTTATACCTGTTCGCTGTTCGTTCAACTATCAGACTATATAGCCTTCAAAACTAGTAAAGTGATTTGAGCTGCAGGTGTTTCAATTGGATCAGAATGGTTTAATTACAGATGTACTTCACAACAGTTATTTCTTTAAAAGGTTTACCTCTGGAGCATCCCGTAACGCAGATCACATGAGGAAAAAGTCCTGCAGGGCTTTCCGCAGCCGAAAGGGGTTCAGAAGATCCTCATTTCCGTCGGATCTCATTCGTACCACGCAAACTGAGAAACACTCATTGACTCCAAAATGTTAACCTGTTTGTTTCGGCTAGCTATAGTGGGTCTTCGGGCGAAAATGAAGAGTTTCATTTGCACTTTGTTTGATGGATTTCAGATGAATAGGTGTCTCCATTAGGACAGCGTTGTGTCGTCTAACTCTTATCACTTGCACCGAAAAGAGGAGTTCAGTTGTGTGTTTACACCGTCGCAGCTGAGGAAGCGCTGGCAAGGGATTTGAACTTGGGTCTTTGGGTTTGTGGTGTGATGAGCTTACCGCTGAACCGATCGGAGCATGTGAAATGAGTCATTTAAATGTGGCATCTGCAGTCAGGCAGTACGTCTGCCAACAAAAGAGTGGAGAGCAGCTAAATAACACATGTCAATGTCTTAATTGGCAAATGGCTAGTTTTTAGGGACCGGGCAGCTTAATTTTTGATATGCTCGTTGTGTGGGAGCATGCGTTCTAGTTTTGTGAGGTTCATTTTTATTTCCTCTGATTTTATTTTAGCATTTCATTTGATTCAGGTCATTTGGCTTGTAATGTATTAATTACCATTAACACTTTTTTTTATAAAGAAATGGTTGTTAATGCTTTGTTAGCTTCCTTGTTACATGTAATAACAGTAAAGTATGCATAATTACAAGAAACTAACCCTGTAGTAAGCACATGTTGTTAATCAATATGACCTAGTTCTGTAATTTAAAAAAGCTACGGTGTTAGTGAAACTTTGTTTCTGCTCAAATTTGCATCAAATATCTCTTTCAAACAAACTTATACTTTAATTGATTTGAGTTATTTGCAGATTGAACGTCACTAACTTAAATTGCATGCAAATGAACCTCGGATGCAAATTGTCTGAATGCATAAAATGTAATTTCTTCTGTTCATGAATGAGTAAAGCTGCACAGCTAGGTAAATGCTGGTCTCAGGTCTGTTTTTGTCAGACCTCACTCACATTTTGAGTATTAACTTTGCATGTAAATGTAGAACCTCATGGTCATGGCGAAGTATTCCTGTTAGAAATCCCATTAACGTCTATTCTTGCTTCTCCCCAACCTGCATTGCTTTACTTTGATTTTTAATGTGATAGTGAGAAGCTGCATTGCGTATACTCCGTTCTGAAGATGTTTGTAGCATAACTGTTGTCTCAGGTCCTATTTGATTTTCTCCTAGTCCTATATTCAGCAGCTCCTGCAGGTTAAACTTGACCTTTTTGTTCTGTGTCTCCAGTAGAGGGCAGTAATTCACTGTCTGGGCCTCAGAAATGGGGCCGTTCACGTGAGCGCTGACTGGATGCCATAGTTCCTCATCAGTCAGCTTCATTTCTGTATTTACATACCCGGTTTGCTGTGTTTTTTACCATTTAGGATTGCGAAAGAAAGAAATGGTTGTTTGAGATCTGTCTTCAACAACTGGTTTGTATTTTTCAAGTCCTGCTAAAGATCTTAATTAGCTGCTTCAGGTGTATTTGATTAGCGTTGAAACCAAACTTTGCAGAAAGGCAGATCTCCAGAAACATGACTAAGTGTCTCTGACTTAAATTGTACGTAATAAACCTGATGCTTTCACAAGGTCCTCATTTAGTGTCTCCAGAAACATCAGCCTGTAATCAGCTCTGGGTTTGCCTGAACTCACACACTTACCAATCTGACACCATCATCATCTATATTACGTTTTTTGATTAATAAAAAATTCAATTCTGTTATCTAAAGCAAAAGGTGATGAATATATAACGTTGATATACAATTTAAAGTGATGGTTCACCCACAAATAAAAATTGTCATTTGACATTTCCAACTTGTTTGACTTAAATGTTATTTCAAGGAAAGTTGGTATCCAAACATGTCTTATTGACTTCCATTATATGGGCAACAAATACAGTGAAAGTTAAAGGGAACTGAAACCATTTAGTTAACAACAAATTTCAAAATATTTTCTTTTTTGTTCCATGGAGAAGAAAGCTAATACAAGGAAGCAAGTGAAGAACATAAATGCAATTTTTGAATTTAACTTTAAAAGCTTTTATATATTAACTTATAATTCACAAAGATTTAATAAATGAAACTGACTTTTTTTTTTTTTGAAGGGTGGATTTGGTTATTTGCTGGTTTGGTGATGAACTATCACTAATTAAAATCCTACAATTACACAGACCAGTGAGCCAATGTCTGTCCACACTGTGTATGACCAGTACAGTGTGTTGTTTTCTAGTGTTTATGGTGTGCAGATAGCTATTTATAGTGTTTGTATTGTAGCACGTGGGTGTGTGTGTGTGTGTGTGTGTGTGTGTGTGTGTAAGTGAAAGCTCATTCAGTTGAGGGAACCACTCATGAGTCATACATACACACGGAGCAGGACTGTGAATATTACTATTAGCCTCACAGTACGGTTGATTTCTGATTATCTGGAATAAACAGCTTGTGCTTTCTGACCGTCTTTCAGTATGTGAGGTTACAGAGCTGTGCGACATGGTAAAGTATGCAGCTACGTAGTTTTTAATGGAGATTTAATCAAGTGTGATTTATGTTAGGTTGCAAATTGATTATTCTGTGTCGATGTCAGATGGCAGATTAGCGTAATTTCTGAAATAATGTCAAATTTAAATGAAATAATGTGCTAAAAACATCTTAAAGGAATAGTTCTCACCTTCGGGCCACCTTCAAGTTTGTTTTTTGTTTGTTTGGTTTTTTTCATCAGATTTTGAGAAATGTAGCATTCCATCACTTGCTCTGCCGTGAATGGGTGCCGTCAGAACCCACAATACTCGAGTCCATTAATTAAACTTTTGACTAAAATACTGTTTCTTAAAGCAGTATCATTTAGTATCATTAAATTGTTTACTATATAAGGTTATTATATTGGCAGTCAGCCTCCTTCTCTCTAAAATGTTTTATTGGCATCAACCATTTAAAAAAAAAAAATTGTAGCAGCTAAAATGCTAACGGATTTTCTCAGTCCCAGAGGCACGCAGGTTTGTTTGTTTATTTAGCTCATGGAAATGAGTAATGTTCACGTTATCCCTCCAAACTCATCTGTGACGTAGTATGCAGAAACCGATGTGTGCCCATTTAAAACCTGCTATGAAGTGTATACAATAATATAAAATCTTTTAGGTGCTCGCCAGTCAGTGAATAAATGTGTCTGGATGTTGTTTAAATCTTTTGTGTCTTTTAAACTTCCCCTGGGATCATGACTGAATGCCCATCTGTCTGCAATTCTGTGCGCTGATGTCTTTTTCTGGTCTCTCTGCAGCTATCTAGAGAAGTATGAAAAGGTGCATCACTTTGGAGAGGAAGATGAAGAGGAGCAGCCGGGGAATCCTAAACCTTCGCTTCCGATTGGTGCAATACCCACGTCATACAACTACCAGCAACACACTGTATCAGGTACAGATGAGCCCCGTCTGCTTCTGAGACTTGCGTGCACACACACACACACACACACACACACACACACACACACAGCTGACTCAAAGGGTTAGTGTGTTGGAGCTGCACCTGTGAAAACTCTTAATGCCATGAAGGAAATAGTACTCCTGCCACTGCACTCCTTTCAGAGAGACAGATGATATTTCCCTTTACATAAGGGCTGGGGTAGGTTTTTAGTCTGACTATATGAGGATGTGAACATGTGAAACTCATCTCCGGAGCTGCTCTGAGAGTCAGTTCACCAGCAATTTGATTAAACTATCAGCAGATGCACACAAACTCACAGCCTGCCAAAATAAGTGTAATTTAAAAAAATGGACACACATTACATTTGTATAGTAGATATATTTGTATAGTTTATTTTTTCATAATACGTTTGTATTTAATCATACAGCACAGAAAAATTACGACCGACAACACTATTCCTGCAAAAATACAACTTTTCTTAGGGCACTGTTGTTAAAGTATTAGATATTATAAATTCAGTTGAGAGACCTTTTTGATCATTAATTGTTTTAATGAAAATTGCACTACTTTTAAGGTATGTACATTTACAATGTACCTAAAATACTGAGTAATATAAGGTTATCACTGGGTTAAGAAAATGTTAAGGGCTAAGTTTTGGTTTGGTACCTATTTATTACCCAGTTGCTTCAGTACTTCAGTATGTATGTATATATGTGTGTAAGATGCAAGCATGTAAATACAGAACAGGATTGTAAAATAAAATGCAATCAATATTTCATAGAAACAAACACAAAGTTTACATATGTGGTCTGAACAACCAGAGTCTCAAGCCACCTCCAAGACGCATGACCAAATGCCGCTCACAATTTCTTGAAGAAATTTTAGGAATTTATCAATTGCTTATCCTTTGTTTGACAGACTATCTCCGGCAAAGCTATGGGCTGTCGACGGATTTCATCCCTCCATCCGATTATAACAAACTGGTGCTGTCTCTCCTGTCTGGGCTCCCGAACGAGGTGGACTTTGCCATTAACGTGTGCACTCTCCTGTCCAACGAAAGCAAACACGCCATGCAGCTAGAAAAAGAGCCCAAACTCGTCACGCTGCTGCTGGCACACTCTGGAGTCTTCGACGACTGTACGTTTAATGCTGCGGTTGCTGGAGTATTTGCACTTTGGGACTCCACGGGTATGCTAAACTTGCATATGTTTGTCTTTCAGCATTAGGCAGCTTTTCTGCTCTTTTTGGGACAGACTGGCAGGAGAAAACATCACGAGACTTTGTGAGGGTACGTAAAGGTGTCAACTTGCATTTCCAGCATGGTGTTTGTTCTTGTGCATAATTTTAAATGACTCATATTTTTATTTTTAGTTTTGGAAAGATGTCATAGAAGACAATGAAGTCAAAGATCTCATCTCAGACAAGAGCTGCTCACCCCAAAGTATGTGGTTGTTTACTTCCCGGCTGCTCTCATTTTCTTTGATGTGGTGAAGACGCTCAATGAAGTGTAGTTTCGCTCTGATTAGTCGATATTTTTTAACCAAGCATTACTTCACACTAAAAGTGCATTGTGTAAATATTTCAGACGGATTGGAGACGAGGGAAGTCTGCACTCCTCTCTTCCACCCGGCACGTGCCGTAGGCATCGGAGACGTCGAGGGCCAGCGGGTGTTGCAGGTGGCAATGATTCTGAGGAACTTGTCCTTTGAGGAGACCAACATCAAACTCCTGGCAGCTAATCGCACATGTCTGCGCTTCCTCTTGCTGTGTGCGCACTGCACCTTCGTCCAGCTGCGGCAGCTGGGTCTCGACACACTCGGCAACGTCGCCGGAGAGGTTAGAGATGTTGGACATTTTTCCTGATTGTGGATGTGACACCCTCACCCTTAACTGGAAGGATGCTTTGCATTTCCGGTCTCCAGTGTTTCGAGTCTTAATTGGCTCGTATTCCGAGCTGATAAAGTAAACCTATTAAAATGTTTTGAAAAGTACATGGCTCTATAGCGCCATCACTTTAAAGTGTCGCAATGACCGTTGTTTGTCAGTGCCTCACTCCTCAAAATTTAGCAAGTGTGTAGATGATGCAAAGCTGTCGAAGTTAGCTACACTAAAAACAGATGGGTAGTAATACAATGGTTTCCTATGTACTTATGTACTATTAGCAGAGTACTGCTAATATCAAATTTCTTAAGAAACTGTGTTACTCTAAAAACACATCAAACCTGAGTCTTTCTATGCACATAGCTCTTTTCCATTATTTCAGTGTATTACTTGCCATGAAAAGCCAACATGATGTTAAAACACTGACTAGCCAACTTGTTTTATTCTTTATAAGTAAAAGGTTGCACATATAAACTATAACCGAGCTACACCATCACTACATGACTTCAGTATCAATACCATTAAACTTTTTAATTTTCAAATTTTGAGTTACAGTAGTTTGCCAGAGTGCAATTATAAAGTATTAAAGTATGAATTTGAGTGTTTTGTGTGATGACGTTTAATTACTCAGACAACCTCTGTAGTCTCATTTAGATGCTTGTTAGATATTTTAAGAAAATCAAAAGCTTTTAAGACCTATCAGTAAGACCTTTTTGTGATTTTGTTTTATTTATTTTTGTCATTGGACGAGATGTCAAAATCTTGAGCTTTGGTTCACCACAAACCTTAATTCAAGCATTTAACCAGTGACCCATTGACTGTAAAACGATGAAACCAGAAGTGCTGACATTCTTGTTTTTTGATCATAACTAGGGCTTCACGATAATCATTGTGCGATTATGTAATGTGCTTCTTGTGAGTAAAGCCGATTCTGTACCTAGCTGCGCAAATTCACGTTCGTTATCAACATAGTTTTGCGCAGCTCGTCAGTGAACAATAGCTCTGTGTAGTAAATGTGGCTCAGTGTGAAATCACGCACCTGGTGGAATTTACTGCTGATTACAGAACCCGATTTACTGACAAAATGCACATTACATATTGCACAATGATTGTCATGCAGCCCTAATGGATAAATGTTATCCATGCAGCGCACTATAAGCTCTGTCTAGATCTGTTGGCCATTTGTGTCTTTTGTTAAATGTCTCTTTGTCTTTTTTCAGCTTCAGTTGGATCCAGTTGATTTCCGAACAACGCATCTGATGTTTCACACCATCACGAAGTGTTTGTTGTCACGGGATCGGTTTCTCAAAATGAGGGGTAAGCATCTGTTAGGGTAACTTTTCTCAGTTTTCATAGTGTAACACGAGGTAAACGACAAAAATAACTAGCTTTTCCAAATTAGAACAAAAAAATTTCAACTAAACTTGTCGTCGGTGACATGACTTGCATGTTTTAGATTTTACTTTACTTTAGCTTGAAAACCAAATCTTCCTTCCGCCATCATTACCTTAAAGTTTGTGACATTTTGCCAGGGATGGCACACACGTATCTCAATGAGAGACACATTCACTCTTTGACAGCAGGTGGCGATTATGAGCATAAATTATATGTTTTTTCTGGGTTATCAATGTAAACAGAGCAGAGCTGTGCTTATGAACACTATTTGTATCGTTCTGAGGCAAGATGAAAAGAAAATGCTATCTAAACGTTTTAAGAACTGTCACTTTTCCTTGGAGATGCATTCGTTTAAACTCCTACCCATAGCCGTATCGTGATTGTGTTTAGCATCTCAAATTGTTTGAATAGTCACATTTTTTTAATTGATTTCCAGCTGGTTCGCAGTTCATCTTTATCAAAAATGGTTGCTGTCTAGAGCCCTGCTTGAAGCCTTGTCCTTTGCTTTGAGAGTTGCTAATTATTTCCATTGCATCCTGCAGCCATGGAAATTCTCGGGAACCTGAGCAAAGTGGAGGATAATGGCGTTCTGATCTGTGAGTATGTGGATCAGGAGTCATACCGAGAAGTCATCGCCCTCCTGACGCTGCCGGACATCATGCTGGTCATCTCCGCGCTGGAGGTCCTGTACCAGCTGGCCGAGCTCGGAGAGATCACATGCTCTAAAATCTCCTCCGTGGAGAGAAGCATAGGTACACCTTCACACCTTTTTGGTCAACGATTTCCTCCCTCCAAAACAATAAATGTATTGTGATGTTCAGCCAAAAGATTTGGTAGACGAAATTAGTTTTTTGTTTTTTACCACTAACCATCAGGAGCATTGAACTGACATGGTTTGCATGTGTGTGTCAGATCTTCTAGTGCGGTTGGTGTCGGTGGACCTGCACACGTTTGGACCGGATGCCCTGACGGCAGTAAAACTCATCGAGCATCAGGCCTCGAGTAGTCAGGTCTCAGAGGTTCGGCCGCAGCTCGTTGAGCACGTTCCCCCACCTACACAAGGCACTCCTGGTGCTGGTAAGTGTCCTGTGTCAGTTTTATTGTGTACTAGAGATGTCCAAATTGATGTTAACATTCAAGTACTTTCTTTTTTTAATAACTGTTGAGAATAAGTGATTTACACACAATTCAGGATAAGACCGATGCAAAATGCAGCAATGCTTTATTTTTTACGGCGTCCTTGTTACGTGTACTAACTATAGTAATGATATACTATGCATAATTATATGCAGCTAACCGTAAACCAATATGTAGTCAATTAACATTAGTCAGTACTTTAATGCATAGTTACTGTAAAATTAAGTGTAAACCAAAATGCACATTTATGCCACCAAGAGCTCATTGTCTGTCAAACATATATTTTATTAGGTTGTAATATTTCAACACCTATTTTAAAAGGAAATTATACTGTTGGCTCTTGAAAAGGTTTTTATGTAAAAACAACAGCTTGCTGACCCCAAAACCTATTAAACCCTTAACATGTACATGTCTTAATTTTACCTCAAATAGTTTTGATGAAATGCAAAAATAGATTTACTTATAAGTGTATATGATACTGAGTACAATTATCACAAAATAGAAGATAATTATTTAACAGGCTACTATTGCTGAAAGTCTCAAGATAGGGTTTAAAATGATCCCACAAAAAAGTGAGTTGCAATGGAAAATTGATGAGAGAGGAGTTTATGTAATTAGTATTTACAGTGTGTTTTGGTTTGACTCTTTGTAGTAAACAGGGCACCAGTGCAGTCTACGCCTCCGCCTGGGATTGTGGAAGTAGACGGAGAGAAATTCACAACTCAGTGGTAAGATTTGCATGTTTACTTCTTGCATTTGTCAAATCTTTTGTGTTTTCAAATGCTTTACGAATGCTTTCTGCTCCTTTTAGGCTAAATGCTCATTTTGAGGTTCATCCAGATGGTTCCGTCTCTCGCTCTGAGATGTACTCTGAATATCTGGCAACATGCAGCAAGATGGCGCGGGGTGGCGTATTAACATCCAATAACTTCTACAAATGCCTGAGGTGAGGTCAATGGTTGGGCATACGCTGTGAAGTCTGTGTCCTAAATGGTAAATGTTGAAATGCTGAAACTCACCACTCAAACCCAAAATCAACACTGTGCTTTGTGTGTTTCTCAGGACGCTGTTTCCTAATCACACAGTGAAGCGTGTGGAGGACACACGGCTGAGTGGACAGGCTCAAATCCATGTGGTTGGTGTGCGGAAGAGGCCAATTCCTCTTCCCGTCCAGCTTTATTTTCAGCAGCAGCAGCAGGCCAGTCCTGCACCAGTTCCCAAACATGAAGCTCCCTCAGAAACCCCTCAGTCCCAGTCAGGTAGAGGTACCATTTTATTATTTGCCAGAAAGATGTTTCTCACTACACTTGTTCTTTGGCTTAATCTTTTTAAACCTTGGTTATCAGCCCAGTTTAACTGGTTTAAATGCTTTTTACTTATTATGGAATATAGCACTGCTTTTAACACCCTGGTATATGAAAGCCAATTTCACAAACTGAATTGTGCTAAAACTACAGTGTGAAAATGTTGAAGTTGTAATGTTATAGTGAGTTGTTTAGAAACAGACAGCATATCATAAACTGCTTAATTGCTAAGCTTATTAAATATTTATACAATTTGTTCATACAAGTTTTCGCTTTTTTTTCATCCGTGAAATGAGTGTCTTGAAAACATTTCCAGAAGACTTGTCAACAATTTAGGTTTTTTACTCTCATAAATATATAAATAGGAATTTTTTTAAAACACAAAAACCCAAATGTGAAAAAAAATCTAAAAATGAAATACATTTAAAAAAAAAAGTTTCCAGATTTTTTTTATTTGATTATAGACTATAAGACTATAAAATATAGATTTACTATAGATAGAAAAAAGATTACCAAGTTTACAGGTTTATAATTTGAAACATGGATGAAAGAGTAAGATTGTGTGCTGATCATTTAAAGAAATAATAGAAAAGAATAGAATACATATTTATTGTTATTGTTAAAGGAACAACAAAAAATAATGTAGCAAGCTCTTCAATAGAAGAATACCATATATAACATATATAAGACAATTGTAAAAGGAGAAATGCAACCCAACACTTCCATAGAAGCTGACGTGACATTTACAAAGAAAAAAACCCCAAAAGACATTAGTTCATATCTTATCATATTTTGATTTTGCCAAATTCTGTTTTAAAGCAAATTCCAGTTTTATGACTTTATTCTGCAATTCCCCCCATGTTTTTTCTACATCGTAAAAATCATAAGACCCTAGTTAACCCTACTGTGCAGTGCTAAACTTGAACGCCACATTTAATTTACCCAGGTGTAAAAATAAAACAAAAGCCTGTGCAGTGTTTAATGTGCAAATCAGTTATACTTTTTTTTTTTTTTTTTTTTCTCATTTGTCCATGCAGTGCTGCCTCTCGGAGTGGGAGGGCAGCTTGTCCGGGCACCAGCACCAAGCCTTACTGCCGGCCAGGCAGCACCACAGGTGGCCTTCACCATGCATGGGACGTCGCACGCCAACGCTCCCAGTGCTCCTGCGCCAGCCCAGACTGTTCCTCGACTCCCCATGAACCCGCCAGGACAAGCTGCACTTCCTCCTCCATGCCCTCCTGCCACCGCCCCAGTTCCCATACGACCCAATGACATCCTCAAAACGGCCATGATTCAGAGCTCCATCCCCACGGCCACTGCTACACCTGCTGTTCCCAACCACAGCGGCTCGCCTACCCAGCAGCCCTTGCTCCATCACGCTCCCGTTACACTGATCCAGCAGGGGCCACCACCCCAGGGACACGTTTTTGCAGGTCGAGTGCAAGGTGTATGTCCTTCAGTGGCCCAGCAACGCCTGCAAGCCCCTCAGGGACAGCAAGTTGCCCCTTCCCAAGAGGCTGTGGTGCTCGCGCCACCTCAGTATGTCAGTGCTCCGTGCACTTCGCTAATGGCAGGTGGGCAGGTTGTGACTGTCTCAGGCGTGCCTAGCAACCGCGTCGCGTTTCAAAATATTGCCCCCAAACCTTCACCGCAAGCGCAGTCACCACAGCCTCAATCTCAACAGCCACAACAGCAAAGCTTAGTCATCGTCAGTCAGAATCAACAACCCAACTCCGCATTCGCCCCAGCCATCCATCAAATCGTATTGACCAACCCCAGCTCTCAAACCATCCAGCCACAGCCCACACAGTCTCCCGCTTCCCCCAGTGCGCCGATCCCTAACACCACTCCCTTGCAGCAAACCCCACCCAACACAGTCAGCCACATGCTGTCCGTCAAGCGGCAGTTTCAGCAGACTCCGCCCCCTCCACCCCCAGCCCAACCTACCTCCACAGAATCCAGTCTGATCAAACAGTTACTGCTTCCGAAACGTGGTCCTTCCACCCCAGGCGGAAAACTCATACTCCCCGCTCCGCAAGTTCCCGCTCCTGCGAGCACGAGGGCACCAAGCCCGCAAGTCGTATACCAGGTGACCAACAGTGGTCCGATGCCGTCTCAACCGCAGTTGAACGTGCAACTTATGCAGAGCCCTTCCGGTGCCGTTCCCATCTCCATCCTCCCAGGGCAGATCATCTCCACCTCCACCCCTGGCACCCTCCTGCAGGCTACGCCCAGCAACCAAGTTACCTTCACAGTAGTGCCAAACTCCGGCTTCCCCGGCCAGGGAGCGCAAACCCCTCCCACGATCGGCCTGCAGTTGACTCCGCCTCTGCCAATTGCGGGAGCCGCGCCCATTCCGCCTTTCCGAGGTGACAAAATCATCTGCCAAAAGGAGGAGGAGGCCAAGGACGCCACAGGGCTGCACATTCATGAGCGCAAGATCGAGGTCATGGAGAACAACTCCGTCGCCGACGGTTCGGCCAAAGCCAGCAATGGTGACTCCGCAGAAGTGGACGGACCTGCGGCAAAGCTGCTCAACGGGAGGAAGTTTGACTCAAGTCTACCTCCATACCACTCAGGGAACAGCCAAGCAGAGGCACTAAATGGCCCTGCAGCGCAAGGTGGCGACAGCAGTGGCGGCGGCCCTGGGAAGCAGACGCCCTCTGACCCTAAAAAGCTAATGGTGAACGGGGTGTGCGACTTTGACCGATCAGACGCCACCCACCCGAGCAAAAACATTCCAAATCACAAGGCTTCCAAACACATGGGGAACGGTGAGGTGCTGTCACCTCAGAAAGCGCACGGGGCTTTGGGCCTCACGGACTCTCTCGCTGCTCCTCAGCAGGACACTGCCAAAGCAGAGCAGGCCGAACGCTTGGCCAACGGGCCCAGCCACGGCACCGAGATCTCCAACGGCCCCAACTCAGAGACATTGGGCAACAGCAGGCAACAGCACCCACCTCATAACCACTCCCCACCTCCGCCCGTCTCCGAGCCCCCGCCGCCGCCTCCCGCTAACGGCACCTCGGAGAGCCGGCCCCTGAAGAGACCGCTGGAGGACGGGGACAGAGGTACCTCCGGAATCCCCACCAAAATGGGCGTACGGATAGTGACCATCAGCGACCCCAACAATGCTGGTAACAGCGCCACCATGGTGGCCGTGCCGGCGGGCGCAGACCCAAGCACAGTAGCAAAAGTAGCAATAGAGAATGCAGCGCAGCAGAGACCAAGTGTGCACAGAAGCAATTCTCAGTAATGCAATAGAGAAATGCAGCGCAGCATGGGAGACCAATTCTTGGAGAGCTGCAGCTCTGCGCTTCAAGCCTAATCAAACACACTTGATCCAGCTAATCAGGATCTTCAGGATTACTAGAAACTTTCAAGCAGGTGTGATTTAGATCATGGGTCTCAACATTTAACAATTTTGTTTCTGACTTTTTTCATCAGATTATGTATACTAAGTACATTTTCACCTTGACCGCTGATTATGATGTCATATTAGTGACATTATGATGCTTAGTGACGGTTAGCTACCAATTTGGGAGTCCTTTACAACACAATGCTTGTTTTTTTGTTTTTTTGTTTTTTATAATAGTGCTTTTTTTTTTGATATTCCTTAAGGCAGAACACTAGAAAATTCATTGATTCATGCTTTGATCAATGAGATTTTAGGCTGCTTAACTGGGGGGGAAAAAATCCAAAATATACACTTAAGTGTTTATTTTAACATCTATTTACATCTGTTGGTTACTGTTACATATCTTTTAATGGCTGGGAGTTTTTTACTGAATATATTGTTTTTGAGGTAGGGTTTGTTCATTATGACATTTGCTTGGTTTGTTTATGTTGGATTCAGTGATAGAAAAGGCAATCCAAAAATCCTCTCTGTGAAAACCTACTCTACAGTGTTAACAGTCAACAAGTATTTTATCCTATTTATACAGTAGTCAACATTTGAAGGAGATCAATCAAAAAAAGTTTCATCAAAGTTGTCGAAAGACAAGTATGCATTTTGGTTTTATGTTTTAGAACAATTTTGATGAAAGTTTTGATCAACTTCAAATGTTGACTAATGTAGATTTCATTGATAGAAAATTGTGCAACATTCATATTTGCATATTTAACATTTAAGAAAACCTGATGCAAGTTGTCTTGCTGCGTGCGCTCTGATTAATCAACTGATGAAATATGATATCTATAAATGTTTACCCTCTTCCAACTGTAGTGTCTTTATTTAGAAATAGGATTAGTTGCTTTATTGATGTTCTATGCTTGTCAGTTGTTGCTTTATTTGACGTGAACTATGAACTAGTTGAATCAATTACTCAGTCAGGATATTCCAATGAATCTCGGATATTCTTGTTGTGCCAGTGAGAATTTTTTTTCACATTACAGAAATAAGAGCTTGCATGTGAAATGATTTATTCTTTTATATAAATATTTTGTTGTTTTGGACTGGAAAACATTCTTCTTATAAACTTTAAAAAGCTGTGTAATTCCCACACGCTACTCATACTTGAATAGTTGTAGAAATATGCAGAAGTATCAGCAAATGCAAAAACAACTCATTTAAGAGTTGTTAATAAAGACTACACGTGCAGTTCAGAAATCAAAATGAGAGAAATAATCAAAGGAAACAAATGTAATTCTAGACCCAAACAAAGAACCCAGTTTGAATAGTAAGCAGTATTTGTACATTTTATTTTGAGTTTGTGCAAGAAAAAAAAAATTGGATGCATGAAAAAAAAAAAATTCTGCGTGCATGGCACTACAATTTCATGCTTGTAATGTTATAAACTTCATGTGTACAGCAACCTGTGTCAGTGCAGACTCCTCCTCCGGTGGATCCGGCTGCACAGGGAACCAATCAGAGTTCTCCAGCACCCGCCCTCTCTCCAGATCAAGCACGTAAACCTGGACAGAACTTCAGATGTCTGTGGCAGGCATGCAAACGGTGAGGACTGACATGAGCACAGATGCCTGTTTGAGAAGGAGGGTTCATGCTAACTTTAATGTGTTGTTTCAGGTGGTTTGACACGCCGTCACAGGTGTTTTACCACGCAGCTACATGTCATGGCAGTAAAGACGCGTACCCAGGGCAGTGCCAATGGGAGGGCTGTGAACCTTTTCCTCGCCAGAGACTATCCTTCATCACGCACCTGCAGGCAAGATCTCATCTTTGTCTCTTTGTGTTGATGCAGTGATAATAAAATCCGTCACTGCTGGCTGTATGTGTGTGCTTGACTAATCAGAGTGTGTTTTGCAGGATAAGCACTGCTCGAGGGAAGCGCTCTTAGCCGCACTCAAACTGGAGGAGCAAACGCAAGGCAGCAACCCCAACACTTCCAAGTGTGTATGGCTACTTTAGCTCATGCTGGTTTGAGGTAGTTGATGATTGTGATGGAGATTGTGATGTTGTTGATGCGCAGGTCTCCTCCAGCTGCGGTCAGCAGTCCTCCACCTCCTCCCAGACCACAGAAAGCGCTCGTCAACCACCCCAGTGCAGCTCTCATGGCTTTACGTAGGGGCTCGCGAAACCTGGTGTTCAGGGACTTCACAGTCAGTATTATTGCGTCATGTAAACATCATGTAGTAGTTCTGTTGCTTATAGATGTGCCAAGCTCAAAACTGTTTGTTTGTTTGTTTGTTTGGTTTTTTTTGTCCTGCTCAGGACGATAAAGAGGGACCAATGACCAAACACATTAGACTAACTGCTGCCTTAACGTTAAAGAGCATCGCCAAGTACTCGGATTGTGGACGGAAGTAAGTGAAACGTCTCAGTTTGATTGTGTTGGAGATTTCTGATTTGTGGCATATAATTTGTATATAAATCTACACTTTGATTTATTTAAATACCATTAAATACTTTGGCATTGCAATAATGAAAATCTGAGAACTCATTTCAAATTTGATTTTTGATTTTGATTTTGATTTTTTTTAACAAAAAAACACCTTTTAAGATTAACAAGACATATTTACAATAAAATTTACATTTATTTTTTATATTTTATTTAAACGTCAACGACGTTGGGTCATATTTTTAATTAGTATAACTGTTATTGTTGTTAGTAGTTAATAATTATTAATAGCAGTAATAATAAGCAGTAATTTATTTTCATGCTAGAACAGGTGAAAGGCAAACTAAATTGACTCATAAATGTGATCAGTGTCTGATTGTGGTGTGTTTGTGTTCAGGTTGGTAAGGCGGCATGAAAATCATCTCTCTGTGCTGGCGCTGAGCACTATGGAGGTCTCCACCACGCTCGCGAAATGCCTTTACGAACTCACGCGCTCTCTGCAGGCCTGAGCTCAGCTCAACCCAAAAAAAACCTTCGGAAGGAGACGAGAAGCCCATTTCCCCATTCTGCTGCCACACAGGTCGCCAGCGTCGTTGGGTCGTCTCCCTAAAACCCCTAAACACCCTTATCTCTCTCTCTCTCTGTCTCTCTCTCTCTCTCTCTCTCTCTCTCTCTCTCTCTCTCTCTCTCTCTCTCTCTCTCTCTCTCTCTCTCTCTCTCTCTCTCTCTCTCTCTCTCTCTCTCTCTCTCTCTCTCTCTCTCTCTCTCTCTCTCTGTCTCTCTCTGTCCCTCTCTCCATTCCACCCAGTCCCTCTCCACCACCTCCCTTACAAACTGCCACGGGTCTTCCACCAGCCACTCAGAAACCAGCGCCCATTTCACTCTTCTAACCGCCTCTTCACGCCTGGCCCGACGAGCACATTTTTATAGTCCCAGAGGAGCGCAGGGGGATTTTGTGGGCGGGGCAAGTGGACAACGGTGCGGGGCGGCAGAGGTGTGGCTAGATTTTGTTTTTTCTTTATAACTTGATAGCTTGGTTTTCTTACTTGAGCCGATTATATTTTCACTTATTTATTATTGAAATAAATACCAATATGAGTAAATGAGAAAAAAAAAAATTGTGTAAATATTTGTGAATAGATATAAAGTTAAATCACCCTCCTTCATGCCGCTGCTGCCCACTGGTATCAGAAGCATTACGTCAGTAGGTTCAGACTCGCGTTTTTTTGTTTTTTTTTATTTCAACCCCTGGTTACTCGTTTTGAGATGTGATTCTATACTCAGCAGTGGATGAATGTACTTAAACCCTGTAAATATTCTGCGAAGGTACTGATGCTGTAAAGTTTTGGGAGGGCTGGCGGAGGGCTACAGGTTTTTCTTTGTGGAACTGTGATTTTGTTTTTTTGTTTTTCTCCCCTTTTTTGTACTATTATAACTTGTAGAACTCATTTTGCTGGCTGAAAGAGTATGAAATAATATATCATATGTCATTTTGTAGAAGAGACGAAAAACATATTGAAGGTATTCCCCTCAACCTGTATTCACTGTAAGCGTCAGAGTACGAGCCCGACCGCCCGTACGTGATTCTTTTTGTATTTGTAAATTGGTTTAAATACATGGAGTTTTATACAGGTTTTCTCCTGTGTTCTTTGCTTTCCGTGCAGGTATGATATTTTCCTCCAGACCTTTTTTCTATCTTAATATAGTGTGGGATTTTATTGTACTATTTTGCTTTTTTTTTTTTCTTTTTTTTTTTTTTTTTTGTTTTGTTTTCTTTTTGTTTTTCATCCATTCTTACGACCACGCCACATTCCGGCTCCCGGACCCCAGGCTGTCCTCTCTGCTGTGTGTTGTGTAACATTTATTACTGCCTGTTGTGTTAGCATCCCAGCGGGGTCACGACCCCTTCCCCCCCAACCCCTCACCATTTCTGCAGTGTCTGTAGGGTGTGCGATGATACATATATCTAACAGTCTGATATAGATTGGCTTCATTTACTTTGGTGACTGTTTATAGTTTTTAAATAAAAGACTGAACATTTTTGACATACTGTTGACATGCCTTTTTTTCTTGGGGGACCTCCCAATCATCTTGATTGAAGTGTTTCAGGTGTGTTTGATTTGCGATTTTTAATAATAGAAAGTTGGTGACTTATGCACGTAAAGAAATTGGGGTTCAGACTAGAGCTACACATTATTTTAATATTAGATTTTTTTTTTGTACAGTACAAAAACATTTCAGTAGTTACAGAACTCTGAAAGCCATAGACGTTTTTTCTCAATTTTTTTTTTTTTAACGTTAGTTAAATTTAACATTGCAAATGATATCTTTATTTACATTTCTACGTTTCTACCATTGTCAAGAAAGTTGTTGGGGCTGATTTAATCTTAAAATAAAGCTGTTGCTTTTTCGGTTTATTATTCCAACATATATAATTTAATCATTGTTTTATAAAAATCTTATTGGAGTACAGACCTACACAATATGTCCATGATATTTTTCAACACAAAACTAAGCTATTTCCTGTGAATATGTAAGTCTTCCGATTGTTCAGCGGTGGGACAAAAATAAAATTGAAAGGCATGTACGACCTATTGGCACATACTGCCTACAGATGTGTCCAAGGGGAAATGCATTGCACATAAATACGTTAATAATATTTGCATATTTTGCATGAATCGTAAGGTTAGACGGGTGTGATGGGAAGTTTCGGGGACTCTTGATTCAGCTGATATGAGACTCAGAAATAAAACATGGGCTCAAAGGCGTCATTAAAAGGTGAGCTGACTCAGGTGTGTGTGTGATTGGACGAACACACAGTGTGTGTGTGTGTGAGATACCGCGTGCGTTTCTGCAGCATCAGCTTCTTCAGTTTGGGCAGGAGGGACGAGCGTGGAAAACAGGTAAGTTCAAAGTAATTAACTGGTGTTATTAAAACAGGAACCGTTCCCTTTCTGATAGGTTGCTCTCCTAAAAGTGAGGCCGGCGCTGCTTCACACGCCTGTCGAGAGAAGCCCTTTAACTTCCGGCAGGTGCGCGAGATCATGGCGATTGCCGCTTCTGTCTCCACTTCCGTGTTTGTGGAGGTGAGCGTTTTTCCATATTTCATTTTTGTCGCTGGACAGCGTAATAAAAACATCTTTAAAATAAGTTAATTCATTACAATCAATAGAAAATAATTTCCAGCCAGGAAATAGCCGTAGTGGTGTAATTCAGACTCGAATTATTGTAAATAATATTACAGGTATTAAAATATATTTCGTCTGAACAAATTGGGGTGTTTGCCAAGTTTATTAGAAAAAATTAAACCACTATAAAGTAATGTAATCCAAGATCTGTCTCGAACTATACCTGTAGAAATAAATTGCATTAGTGTTATTCCTACAATTCACCACAGGGGGGCGACAGACTCGGATTTTTAAATGTACAGAAGTAATACATTTTCTGTATGTATCTTTATATTTATTAATATATTTATTTGTTTCATTAAATGTGATAAACAATTTATTAGATATTACATTGCATTCACCACAGAAGGACGTTCAATGTCAGTTGACGTTTTTTTACTTTTTTTTTTTTTGTTTGTTTTTTCATTTTTATTTAGTCAATTTGCTTATTTCTAACAAATATGAGTTAAACTTAATAATGGTATTCCTCTTAATAGTAAAAATCTAAATAAAACTATAAATTATAGTCTAAACACAATGATGTTTTGTTGCAACACAAGATAATCAATAATTTATTAAATAGTTTTGAATCAAAGTAAAATTAAAAATTAAATCGAGTTACGCTACAGTAATTTAGCACAAGAGGTGACTGGCTTGTTTGTATATTTATTTATTTTAGTCTTTTTGTAATTAGTTTAATTATCTTATTAGCTTCCCCTGTAATATGAACGTTTTCGGTGCGCAAAATGAATACTGATCAGTAAAGCAAATCAGCCAATTTTATTTTATCTCGAGTTTTATCAGTAGAAATACGTTGCATTTATGTAATTCTCACAATTCACCACACGAGGGCGTGCAAACTCGAAATGTTTTAATCTACAGATAGAGATATAGACATACAGATATAGTATTTCTGGGTAGATTTGTTTATGCTACACATGCTCATGAAAAATGCATTAAAGGGGTATTATACGTTTTTTACAAACCCTTTTAGAACGCTATGCAATTCTTTTTAATGGTACATTATAGTTATAGCTGAAATAGCAGCAGTGTAATTCCCAAACTTCACCACAGGAGGGCAGACTAGCGAAATTTATATTATGTTGATATTGACATAACTTTAATAACGTACATAATTAGGCCTATTCTTAGACTAAAATGTATATCTGAGCTGTTTTAACTGAAAGAAACTTGCACTGACTGATCTTAAAACATCTCATTACTATGGTTTTGTCTTTAAGATGCGCATCAGTAAGTTTTTTTTCCAAGTCATTTTTATTACACAAAAAAAAAAAAAAAAAAAAAAATATATATATATATATATATATATATATATATATATATATATATATATATATATATATATATATATATATATATATATATATAAATGTGCTAACTGAACTATGGCCTAATTCTCGCATAGGCCATCTATGAAACTGGGCCAAAACAATTAAATCAATGAAAATCAATTCAATAATTTAAAAAAAACCAAAAACAATCATTTAATTCACGCAAAATATTATAAGAGGGCGTTTAAACTTTTAAAATTGTATTACAGATGTACCTGTTCAGATCATTAATATACGTTGCAGCAGTGTAATACACAAAATAAATTCCTTTGCATGTTAAATTGCATGTTTAAAAATGTTACATAATTGTGCAATGACTATAAGCATTCTGTAAAAATGCTATATGGATTTCATTTTTATTTATGCGTTTATTTATTGATGCCGCTCTAAAGAATCAACATTTTTTTTCAAATTAGTCTGAATCAATGCAATAGTCAGTCGAGACAGTAACAGAAGTGCAATTCACAAAAAGTTGCATTTAAATGAAGCAGATCTTTCTTTTAGAGTCTGACTCCTTTGGATACAAGCGTGACTGCACTTCCGCTGCAAAACTCAAGCACCTCTACTCACGAGCTCCTGAGACTTTCTGAGGATGTTTGTTGCACGAACTCACATTAGGTTTTCACATGCAACAGCGATTGGGATATGTTTTTAAGTTAATATAAGTTAAAAAGTTAGAGTCTGGCTCCTGTAAAGAATTTTTTTTTTTAATTTCATTGATGTAACCAATTAAACGAGACTCCAAAAAAAAGTAGTTGTAGTGTGGAAGTGCCAGTGGCTCAGTGGGCTGAGTATGTCCTCTCTAATCGGAGGGTTACTGGTTCAAATCTGGTCTGGACATGGAAACAGGGCACGACCTGTGGGTCAAGAGAAGGCCGGACACGAAGGGGGGAGGTATATCCAGGCACGCCTCCCCCTGGGGACTTTCTGGACAATGACCAGCAGCACTGCTACATCTTGCCAAGGTGTCGACTTATATAAAAATATCCAGGCCCCATTCTAAGTTGGAAGTTTTCCTGCAGTTGGTTCTCAATAACCCACTGCTCCACCAGCCACTCAAACCTCTCCTGGAGACCTGGCTAGGCCTCGAACCAGCAACCTCTGGACCACAAGGCAGAGCTCATACCACTGAGCCACAGATCTCTCTGCTATGACTGTGCTGGAACTTATAGTTCACACGTCGATGAGAACAACGCGGTCACACTATATAAGTAAAACCGAAGACAGTCAAACTCAAAGCACAAAGATTCAGTTCATCGATTCGGAAGAATCTGAGGATTTTCTGGCATTGCTTCAGGAAACAATGGTCCAGGATCCAGACTAATGTAGAGTTCAAGAGATCGAAATGATTTAATATGATGCATCAGAATCGAACAAAGCCTTAATCATCTCAGGCAAACAAAAAGCTCGTTAAGGTTAATTCGAGCGTTTGAGGAATCAGAAACTGATCTGAGCTCAGTAAAAAGACACAAGATGAGATTCAAAGAGCTGGTTTATTTCATTGCTTCTGGGAAGGTAAACAGACACAGTGATTGAACTGCATAAACAGAAGTACAGGACTTTAACCTGGATATGACAACAAAATCATCTCAGCTCACCAGCAAACTACCCGTGTTCTTTCCACGTAAGATTATGATTGAATCGCACACACTCAAACACACATTCGGCATCTGTAGGGAATAATAAAGCTAATGCACATGTACTCCAGATTGTTTAGATGCTTCTAAAGGGAACAGTCTTTATATTCGACTACTGAGAGAGAGAGAGAGAGACAGGACAGGTCCAGTCGTACCACTTGAATCATCTGCCTTAATTATTCATTATCTTTGCTACTTTAAATGTAGAAGCAAAATGCAATTAGAGCGACACCATTACAGATCTTTAACCCCTCCCCCCCAAACCCCACACACACATACACCCATTAAACACAATCCAATAAAGGGCATTTGCACTATATCAAATCCAAATTAAACAAAATATGTAATCTCTAGAAAAATCTTCATTCTCGTATGTAAATGTGTTAAGAACGGCTCCAGTCAGTGACCCCGGCAGCAGCCCGCGGTGGAGGAATTGCACTTGTGCAGTCAGCAGATTAGCGACCCTCAGCTCTTCTCGGATTTGCCTTTACGGACGCGCTTGTATTTGTCAACGTACGCTTTCACCAGGTTGGCCACCTTGTCGGCGTTCACCTCGCCACTTTTGCTGTGACAAACCTGAGAGGAGGAGAACCACAGTTACCGTGTGCATAAAAATGAGTATGTTTATAGATTAAATATTTATATATGATATTATTTCAATAAAGACTATATGAATATATCCAAGCAAATACATGTAAATATTTTCCAAAATACATGTGTGTGTCTTTATATACACATAATATTACATAAAATTAACCTTTTATTTTGGATACTTTTTTAACCTATACGGGTAAATATGCATCACTTTCTAAAAACTGAACTTACTTTTTCTACAGCTTTCCGTACAATCTCTTTATATTCCTCCTTGTTGATTTCATTCTTCTGATAATATGGCTTAATTGCTGCTTTCACCTCATTGATGGCCCGTTCCTGAATCTGCAATTTCTGTTTGAAAAAGAAAATGTATTTCAGGAACTAATATCCACAGTAGCATGGATTACTCTGCTTAAAGTGCAACACTTGCCTTCTCTTTTTTCGAGCTGTCAGCGTGGGCCTTGCTGTGAGAGGCGAGCTGGGTGGTGGTAGAGGATGGCTGGACAGAGCTGGCCGTCCCAACAGGAGGAAGCAGCCCAGCAACTACTTTGGTTGGCATTGGTTTGAATGAACCTTTGCCTGGTACAGGAAAACTGGGCATCACCTGCTGTGAAGAATGCAAATGCCAAAAGGGCACATACATCAGTTTATTTAAAGAGTTAATTCACCCAAAATAGTTGTCAATAATTACTCAGCCTAATCCATAAGACCAGATTCAGTGGTTCCACCGTAATTTTACAAAGCTACGAGAATCTGCGTCAACAGTTACTTTGACAATGGTAGTACCATTGCTGTCTACGTAGGATCGGAAGCTCTTGAATTTCATCAAATATATCTTAATTTGCGCTATGAAGATCATTTTTGGGTGAACTAAGTTAGGGAAGAATAAATATTACATTTTTAAAAATGATAAATCATTGTACTTGCCTGAGGCAGGTGGGTTTCAGATGGTACTGCTGTGAAGCTGCCCTGCTGCACGGGTGGAGGAGGTGGTGGAGGTGGAGGCAGTGCTTGTACAGCTATGGATGGCACCTGGAGGATCGGCCCAGAGGGGTGCAGCTGCACTGGCACTGGAGAGGGCAAGCTAAACTGGGGAGGAGGCTGCAGACCCACGGCTGGAGGTCTTGGCAGCAGAGGCCCCATGGGGTAACGGAGGACTCCCATCACACCCATCTGGTGGGGCATCAGGGGAGGAGGCATAGCTGGCACCGCCTCTGTAGGCAGTGGTGCATTTGGCTCATTCTGGGGGGGATCTGGAATAAGGAAAACAGAAATGAATGTAGTCGATGTTAAAGTGAGTGGAACATGCTAAAGTGGAAATGCACAGCTGTAAAGATAGGCTTCTGATTTGACTATCTATCTGTTGGACAACGTGCTGCATTGTTATGAAAACATGGCAGCTGAAGATAATGAAAAAACAACAATGTTCCTTTTCCCAAGTACATTCATAACGGCACACACATGCCCTGTTACTATCTATGCAATAGAAACATACATTTGTTGTTAAATCAGTGTTATTTAACTAGACAAAACAGAAGGAGAGAAATGTCAACAACCCTTAAAGTACTTTTGATGGAACAGGGTGAAATGTAATTTACAAAAAATTTAAATATATTATTTTATTTGGATAAAAACACACCTGCTTGTTTCGGGACACCTGGTGCAACTTGATCCTCCTCTTGTTTGTTCCAGGTGTTGTTCCCACCTCCCCTGTCTCGGCGTGAGTAGTAGTTCTGCACATCAGCAGGAAGAGTTCTGCGTACGGCCCAGCTGGACGCCGATGACCACCCGGAACGATCCAGTGGAGTCTCTGCACCCTCAGACTCTTTTCTCTTCCCTCCGGCTCTATTGTCATTGAAGCGATTATAAGAATCTGCATTGTTTGCTGTCCCTGAGAAAGAAGAACGTTGCCTCCAATTATCTGCTGGCTCGCCCTGCTGGCCAGATGACCAGTGTGCGCCTCCTCTGCCACGGCCAGCGTTCGACCAGCCTCGAGACCAGGACTCTGCAGGTGGATCACCTGCATTTTCGTCCCTTCGTGGCTCACGTCCTCTAGAATCAGTGTCTGGCCAAAGCCTCTCCCTCTCTCGCACCCAATCCGGGTTCTCACTCCTGCTTCGGTCGGGTGATGCCTCATGGAAATTGCCATTGTCAGACGAAACAGGTTCTCTTGATGAGAAATGCCCAGGCTTCTCCACATTGTTCCTCCAGTTGGAATTGCGGAAACCTCGTCCATCGCCCCTGCTCCGCCATCCATCCCCACTCCAAGACTCTCTCTTACGAGGAGAGTGGCCACTGTGATCAGCACGTTCCTGGGACGGGCTCCGGCGTCCAGTTCGGTTTCTGTTTCTGGAACGACTACGTCGCCTGCGACTCCGCTCCCTGCTACGACTACGACTACGGCTACGGCTACGATCACGCCGGCCATCCCGCACTTCCTCTTGCTGCTCACGATTTCGAGACGTGGACCGGGTCTTGTGGCTACGATCCCGTGATCGAGACCTAGACCTGCGAGACCCTTCGCTCCTAGACTCCCTGTTGGGAGACCAGGTAGTTGTAGGTGAGTGAAAGCGAGACCTCCGGGATCGTCCCTCCCGCTCCCTCTTATCTGAGACTTTTTCCTCCTTACAAGACTCATGTTTGGGCTTTGGATCATCTATAGGAGGTGCATTCGCAGTGGGATCCACCTCAGCTTCAGCAATGTGAGCTTCAATCTCGGATACAGGAGAATCGCACTCCATAGGAATGAGGTCAGTGTTATCCTGAGGACAACTTGCATTAGTGCCCTTTGTTTCTGGCACGTCTTTCTCTTCAGGAACCGATGATTCGACATCCTGGTCCTCTTTAAGAGGTGGAGGACTACTGGATTCTTGCTTCCCCAAACAGTCTTCCGTGGTGTCAGGCTCTGGTTCGGAAGCATCTATAGGAGGTTCAGCTGTTGGTTCCACTTGCAGAGAAGATTCAGCATCCTGGGAATCAGACTGAGACTCTTCTAGTTCTTCACAGGAAGGAGATGGACAATTTTGCTCCTGTATTGGTGGAGAATTCAAGAATTCTTCTTGGTCTTCATCATTTGTCTCACTTTCCTGCTTGCCATCTTCTTGTGGAAGTATCGGATTGTCTTCACCCTCAACCTTACTCTCGGTTACCACAATTACTTGTGCGGTTTCCTCTTCCAGGCTACTGGCATCAGGAGAAGCCCCTTCTTCCTCAGCAGAACTCGTCTGATTCTCCACCTCCATCTCCTCCATATCGTCTGGCTCTTGGTCACCATCGATCTGATCAGAACTTGCTTTCTCATCTGGTTTTGATTCCTCAGATTCGGTGTCCTCTGTGATACCATCATCATGATTTCGAACCTCAGCTTCCTGCTTCTCATCCTCAGGTCTCTCCACCTTCACCTTCTTTGGACGTCCTCTCGTTCTTGCTCCAGACCTTGGATTGCTTCCCTGCTGCCCTCTGCTTGTAGAAGCATGAGTATCATTTATGGTTTGTGGAGTAGAATCTGAATCTGTTGGCTGTGACTGTGCGCCTGAGGAATCCTCTGCCTCAGAGCGACTGTGTCTAGAGGAACGCCTGGTAGCAGCAGCTTCTGCTGTTTTCACTGTTTTTGACCCAGAACCCCTGGTTCCCTTTTTTTCCTCACCTTTAGGGCAGGTGACGGCACAAACTATGCCATGAGGAACTAATAAACAATACAATAAAATAACTGTTACTAAAAACAAAAAACACACACTTTAACTGAAATTAAAATAAAGTAACAATCAAAGAAGTGAAATCAAAATGTGTATTAGTTCAGCGAATATTATATATATTGATTTTATCATGGAAACTACAGGAAAACAGATTACTATTTTTTAACAGAGTAGCGTATACATAAAAGGTGAGAAGTAGCTCCAGCTACAATTTCTTCCTCAAGATGCATGCAGTTCTTTTTATTAACCACTAGAGTACCAAAAGATATGGAATGTAAAATATAATTTAATAGCATTAAACATTTTTAAATAATACTTGTTAGCATATTAACTGTGACAGCCCTAAAAATAAAAAAGTAAAAATAAAATAAAAAATAAATAAAAAAACTGAAGCTAGAAAAAATATAATAAAGCAAACAAAAATGTATGAAAACAAAACCAAATTAAAAAGAATAAATAAATAAAAACTTAATATAATAACTTGAGTATTTTGCATGATCTTCGATATAAAGACAACTAAGTTTCGAGTGGACTTACCTGTGGGTTCAGAAAGCAGCAGATTCAGAGAGGCGGAGACAGCGGACAGAAGCAGGTGTGAACGGAGTGAAACCCTTAAGTTAAAAAAGTCGAAATAAGGGACGTGCACAACAAGGAACGGCAACCAAATTGTACATATAACACAACACAAACACAAAAAAAAAAAAAAATTACATTTTCGAAACATGCTACTCACCTGGGCACACCTGTAGAGAGGGCAGGTACAGAGGCAGGAAGCCACCTGCGTTTTCTCTCTATTCTCCTCCACTGGACGCCGTCTGGTCCCTCCTCAGAAACCTCAACAGAACCTGTCCTACAGTGCGAAACAGAAACATCTTTAACACGCATCCAAAAGACACTGTTCAGAAAATAAATAAAAGTCACATGGCGTTCTGCCATTAGGTCTATGTGTGCTTACATGATCGGTGTCAGTGTGCCAACCGCCGCTCCCTGCTGGCTGGGCAGTGATGAGTGAAAATGCTTAGTGAGCAGAAGAGAGTGGCATGCGTCTCCATTCACCTGCACACATAAATACTGCTTAACACTTACTGTTTTGTTCATATGTGATAAACACAGGGTTCCCATAGGTTTTAATCAGGCTAGGTTGGGGGATCTGTATGTGAATATTTACCCATCGAATCTGAATTTAAAACATTTTAAATTCTTTACTAGGAAAACTTTAAGACATTTTAATAACCCTGTTAAAGTGGGGACACATTTCATTCCTGGCAAGCCATTCTTTGTCATCTTTGGTAAGTCAAATATCTTGAAACATGCATTTGTCGTCACATTTCAACCTATGTTTGCAATATTTAATGGTGTATGCGTGTACTATCGTAGTAGTTTTGTGCATACGGGAACGTCAAGGCAACGTACAACAAAGTATTTTAAAAGAGAAACGTTTATGTAATGCGTAAATCCAAGTAACTAACGTACATTAATGAAGCTAATATGTACAGACCAGCTAATATTACGAATATTAGTATATGCAAGTGTTGGCTAAATAACATTAGCAGATATGGATATTTTTCTAGAAAACGTCTTGCACAAAATACATTCAAGGACTTTCTTTGTATGCTTATTTTCAAAAACTTTTCAGAGCCTTAAAAAAAAGATTCACAAACTTCAATTTCAATTTCAAGGACCCGTGGGAACCCTGTAAATAAGACCAAGCTCAAAGACTCACCTTTCTGGTTTTATCCACAGATGCATCCAAATCACCTAATGGTGGAAAAAAAAGACATTTCTTTCAATACATTTGGAGAGCTCTCAAGTCACTTTTCTGTTGAGCTCATCATGGCAAACAATTAATTCATAAATCTGTGCAGAACCAGAATTTAAAAAATTAATGAATGAATTAAAATATTTATAACTTAAATATTTAAAAAATATTTGTTAAACTTTTTTAACATTTAAAGTTAACCTTTACATTAATGTTCATTTATGGTTATATTGGTTTAGATTTTAGTGTCACATTTAGATACTACTGCATTTAGTTTTTGCTGTTTGTCTTTTTAGTAACTTTTATTATGTTTTATATTTATTTATTATTTTTATTTTAATTATTTAATTCCATCAATGGAAAGCAATTAAAAATGCTATCTTGAAACGATGTACAAAACAATTTGTTTAAATATATTTCAAGTAAAAAAAAAAAAAAAAAAGCTTTTAATTTTAATTTAGTTATTAAGTGATTCCAGTAACTGACCTAATAAATGCAAAGTAATTTCTTTTGTAATTGACAGAACAATAACTTTGAATATTATTTTATGTTGAAAGATCACACAAACAAGAATCAATATTGAAGCACATACATTTTCTGTGGCATTTCTGTTTGGCGGTAGCTCTTTTCTCTTGCGTTCTCTCCATGTTTGCCGTCTCTCCCCTGTTAATGACACAATTACCTATTAAACAATCAGATAAAAAGCGTATGCAAACACAATGGCACCGCACTTACACAGAGACGCGACACATCCGCTGCCCATCCTGACCGCAGCACTTGTGCGGCTCTGAGAGTCTGGGCGCTTTCACAGGAAGCTGAAACACAGAGAAGCTCGGCTCAGTTTCATCAAGAACAAGTGCCTCTTAACGAGACGTACAGGACATCAGGAGGACGTCTGACCTTGATGCACTGCTGCGAGGAGCCCTGCTGCAGGTAGATCACGCTGAAGGGCCTGCGGTCCACCGGGCAGGACTGAACCATCTGTGGCCCATCACACACAACAGCACACATTACAACCTGAGCAGTGTGCAGATTATATCTGACAGCACAGGAACACCCATAACAACACACAGAGAAAAACATAACCTTTCCATTGATGCATGGTTGGGATAGGACAACTATTAGAAAATCTGGAATCAGAGGGAGCAAAAACAATCTCAATATTGAGAAAGCTTTTCTAAATGCAGTTCTCAGCAATGCATGTTACTAATACATTTTTGATATATTTACTGTAGGAAATCTACAAAATATCTTCATGGAACTTTGGACCTTTACCATAATGATTTTTGGCATGAAAGAAAAATGTATTAATTTTTGCCCATACAATGCATTGTTGGCTATTGCTACAAATATACCTAGACTACGTACTAGTTTTTTTTGGTCCTCAGTCACGCACACACACAAACACGTATATACACATAAATCTTTAAATTACATAAAAATAACATTTATTACAAAAACGTAATCAAAAATATAAACAGCTAGATATATTGGTAAGACTTTACAATAAGGTTCATTTGTTAACAACATTAGTTAACATGAACTGAGCAAGAATCAGCAATACTTCTACAACATTTAATCGTTTTAGTTAAAGCTAATTTCAGCATTTACTAATGCATTATTAAAATCATAAGTTGTGTTTGTTAACATTAGCTAATGCACCATGAACTAACAATGAATTATTTTATTTTTAGGAACTAACATTAAAGTTTAATAAATACTGTAATAAATGTATTTTTCTATGTTTGTTCATGGTAGTTAATACATTAACATACATACATATACATACATATATATATATATATATATATATATATATATATATATATATATATATATATATATATATATATATATATATATATATATATATATTATACAAGAAACTGGTGCCATTTTAATTTTAGAATGGAGGATAGTTATTTTTGCGAGGCAGAACCACTGCTTTAAGTGACCAAATGCCGCACACTTTCTGCCGTAGAAGCAGATCAATAATACAGGTAATAAACAACATATCCGCTGGTCAAACAACTATTGCACAAGTTGAACTTTGCACATTTTATGCAGCTTTTTAAGAAACTGATCATGTGATCAAAAACCACACGCACAAGCTTTCACATATATTCGGTTTTAAACATATACATCAGGGCTTTACTTTAATGTTTGTCCGTGACTGAAATACTTTTGATTTTAATTCTATTACATCCACTGTAAATGCGGACTGACTGCCCGTGAAAATATTTTCAAATAAAGCCACAGCAGACCTGTTGCAAAAACATAAAATATGCGTTTCATTACTGAATCGTTCAGTGGTTTTGAACAAATTGGGTGAGTCAATGATTCAGTGACTCATTCATTTACTTACGCTTTGAGTGTTTTGCTGCCACCTTTTGGTGGCTTGCTTTAATATTTTGTTGATTCCTATAAAATATTAATGAAGTCTTATAAAATACTAAGATTATAAAATATTAATGAAGTCTTATTCTTCTGAATTTGACAGATGTTCTATGTTTTATTTAGTTAATATAAACATGTATATGTATATTTTATTTTTGATTATTTAAATGCTACAATTTTACTAAGTGAGTCTCTTCTGCTCATCAAATCTGCATGCAGTACTTCAAAAATACAGTAAAAACTGTAATATTGTGAACATTTCTTAAAACGCGTAACTTCTAACATGTTGATTTGCTATTTAACTCTACATGCGTGTACGTATAAGCATTTTAAATGAGAAGTGACAGCTGACCTGAGCCCAGCGGAGGATGCAGGCCGAACAGTAGACATGTCTGCAGCAGTCGGGTACAGCTCTATCCGTCCGTCTGGGCCGGTTAAGACAAATGGGACACCGCTGAGCCTCCTCATCCTCCAAACTCTCATCAGAGTTCTGCCCGCCTGAAAAAAAAACACAAAGTCTTATTAAAAACCTTTTGCAAAATTCAAATAAAATATGCATCTCCCCAGCAAAATCAGCAACTACTCTGTCCTTTACTAAAGTGAACTAAGCATAAAGTGAACTAGGCATGTAGGACAGAGTAATTGCTGATTTAGCAGTATGTAAATGTATAAAAGGAGCACGTCCAGATATGAATAAACCCCACTCACCCTTTCCTGGCCCCTCTTGCATCTTTGGCTCCGGGTCACGGCAGCTCTGAGCCCTGATTTACTGTACCAGCACATTTAAAGAAGGAACATGAGTAATAAAGCACAACTCTGACGCATTAAGATCATCGTAATGAGAGCGGAACTCAGTCACTGTGTCTTTATTTGCTCTGTTTATTTACTCTCTTAGAACTACTGAAGTTTGAGTTGCTCATTAGCAGCCTTAAGCGATAATAGAAGCCTTTACAGGGCTAAATACTCATTTAAGTTAGTCCTATATGAATATTTAGTGTGGGTAACGTACATAGACACATGTCGAGATGTTTACACGCCATGTTTATAAGTTGAGACTCTTGTTTATCAGTGTGACGCGGCTAACTATGTTAGCATCTGCTGTCATTAGCACACACTCACCTCCGCGCGCGTCGCTCCACGGGCTTCAGATCATATACTAGCACGCAGGACGCTCCTTAGCGCAAAAACACACACTTTTCGTGCACTTTCATGAGCATTTGCGCTCGTAGATGCGATAAATTTGAAGGCGTCCGGCCACATGTGGGTCAGAAGCTGCAGTTCCGCCTCTTCACCGCTGAGTGGCGCTGCAACGGGGCATGATGGGAGACTCACGCGTCATCACGCAGGGTTTAAGGTTCACAGAAGAAGAATTCGGTAGAGCGGCTGATGCTTCTTCGTGTGGATGAACAATTAAAAATAGCGTGCTCGGTGCATTTAAAATTATACGATGCATGATTTAATAAATAGATAAAAATGAGGAGTGGAAACACGAAAACAAAACAAAAGATAAAGCTGAACCATTATACGTTAAAATAACAATAGTATAATAATAATAATAATAGCTGATTGGTTCCTTAAATATAAATGATATCTAATCTGACCAATAAGGTCACGTCGCTGCCGCAGCGTTCCTCCTCTTTTTGCATTTACGTAGTTTCCTTTCCCCCCAAATAGTTTTCTAACGCTCGTTTAAGCTCGAAGCTAGAGCGCTTGAGTGTGATTAATACTGTGTTGTCATCTTAAATGTTATCGTGTGTTTCTGTTTAAAGCGAGCAAGTGATTACACTTTTAAAAAATGACAATATAAACTATATCACCCAAACGGTATATAATCCCACTAGCGGCCTTCGGTTGAACAACAACATGCAAGCCTTATAAAACTATCCATCAGAGGACGACAGTGTCCATAGTTCAGTCAGTTTATCACAAAACCTTGCCGAATATATGTGTCAAAATATGAAAAAAATGTTACAATAAAAATGTATATATAGTATAATATCAGTATTCACAGAAATATTGATGTTCAAATGTAATCAAAATTATTTATTTCTTTTAATAACACATTAGAATCTACATCTAAACTTCAATATTCTATTTTTAGGGTTCGTTTAGCTTGTATTTTGAGTAAGCACCGATACAATAATTAACTACAATAATGTGACTCATCCTGAAATATTTAACCTTGTGTGACCTTGTATGAAGCAAAGAAAATTCATGTAAAGCAACGTGTGTTTAACCAGTCTAGAGTCTAAACAATATGAAAAAATAGTTTGACACGTGGATGGGTTATCATGAACCTTTAATAGACATTAATTACATGATATACATAGTGTTTCATTGAAACAAGAGCGTATCATTCGCAGGAATGGCCTCTTGTACATGAGGAGCTCTTCACCCCTCTCATTGATTACAGCATTTTAGTAGTAATGTAAAAGGTGTGTGTGTGTGTGTGTGTGTGTGTGTGTGTGTGTGTGCCGGGGCCGATCACAAGAAGATAGGAACCTTGTGCTCAATTTATCATTCCAAGCCAGATGAAAAGGGGCCGATCAGGGGCCCCGACACACAGAGGGACATCTAAAGCTATTTTCATATTTCAAACATGTTGAGCAAAATTGAGAAAAAAAAAAAGAATGACAGCATATATACACTTCATTTTTGTGGTATATACACATATATACAATATATATATATAAATATAGTAAAATAGATTAAATTACATTGATGTTTTTCCATAAATAACGGCTGGAGAGTAACAGGTTGGATGACACATGAGGTTTAGCTGTTGGAAGCACAGTGAGGTGTGTGTGTGTGTGTGTGTGTGTGTGTGACGGCGGTCATGTGACCTCTCCATTCACCACACTCATAACAGCTGATTAGTGGACGACACACACTCCTCTGTCTGTCAGTCTGTCTGTCTCTCGATCTGGGAATATCTTCAAGCTGCCGATGGCAAACACTGAATGGTAGTCAAAGTTGAACACTAACGCTCTCGTTTCCCCTCGGTAACAACAATCTGCCATTGCATTCTGCGGTTTACAAAGCAAAACAAATGACAAGCATACTTTGAAGCTTTAAAGTCGACATGAAATGGCAACCAACAACTCATTTACTTCATTAATGTGACGTCAGTTTTTTTGTTTTATTTTGCAATGGTTAGACAAGAATGTGCTTTTTTTTTGTTGGTTATGCGAAGGTCAAGGGAACATTCGAATTAGAATTTTACAAACATTACGGGAAAGTTACTTTTAAATGTTCCCTGAACGTTCTAAAACGAGTAGCAACATTCCAAAAATGTTACAGTCAAACTTTAAATTAACGTTTGTTTTGAAATTCATAAAGAATGTTGCATTTTGGCGTTAAGAAAAAAATGCTAGATAAATGTCCAACTAAAGCATTTATGAACGACACTATTGTTTCGAAAGATCAGAGAACTGTTCAATTAACGTCACTGGAAGGTTCTCTTAACGTTACCAGAATGAAGGTTCTGTTATAGCGTTTGTTCTGCAAACATTTCCTGTTAGCTGCGTCTCATGTTGACCGTAAAGCGCCCATCGCTGTCATCTGGGTTCAAATAAGTTACAGTAAATTCACTCAGCCGTTCCTGTCTGAAATCAACAACTACAAATCAACATTTGTTCATTAGTAGATCTACACGACAGGTAAAGGTGACTCAAGTAGTACAGTATAAATGGCATCGTAACGAATGCGTTTAAAGCACAGCCAAAATGTGCGAAGTTACAGTTTTTTCACATTTGCTGAAAAAGAGATAGGTGCTTTTCTACATACAAACACCGATATTTTTTGGCAAAGGTACAAACGGATCGGACACGCATCTGCAGGCGACGCTCCGCTCAGTGTTGATCGTGAAATCAGTTTTGGTTGCGAGTACAAAACGTCTAACCTGAATACGGAGAATGATGCACGTGTTCCTGTGCGACGTACCACCGAAAACTCAGCTGTACCGGAAGAACAACACAACAAAAAAGAAAAGCAAATCGACGAAAAAAAGAAGCACAACAATATGAGTGGATCACCATCTGTGTGGCCTAACAGCATACTGTACAAAGTTCAGGACATTCTCTCAGAATGGGATGTTTGTCTTTGCTCTGCGCTGGAAATAGAGCAGCTTCTTCTAGTTCTCAGTTGCAGAGGAAGCGGTTCGGCCCCGCCCACCTGCCTGTCAATCAGGGCTAAGACACGCCCACTAGTGGCCATCGCTGTGCTTGTCTGAAGATGTCGCATTGTGGATCCAGTCTGCGATGATCAAAGCCATGCTGCCGATCATCACCATGAATCCCACGATGAGAAACAAAGTCGCCTGGGAAGAAAGAGAGCGTGATGAGACTCGAGAACGGTCAGATCAGCATATATTACAGTATGTTTTCGTTCAGATCATGACTTACCCCCATCTTCTGGACAGAGTTCATGGACTCCTTCTTCACCAGTTTGATGTAGAAGGCCGAGGGAAGGATGAAGATCAGCATAGCAGCAGCGGATGCACCTGCACAGAGACAGATACAAACATTTTACACATTTTATTTGAATTATATATATATATATATAAATCTAAAAAAATTGTGCTGTCAATCAATTAATCACAATTAATGACATCTAAAATAAAAGTTTTTGTTTACATAATAGATCTGTGCGTATGGTTTATGTTTGTATATTAAATATATAATATAAATCATATGAATATAAATATACAATCAATAAACAAATTCAAACTATTAATTATAAAAACACTAATAAACTAAATCAAAATATTTAAAACCTGTTAGAAAATGTAAAAAAAAAATTCTATAATTATTTTTTCACTTTGTTGACAAGGTAACGTTTGTGATTTTTGTTTCCCAAAAAGTATATTGACGTATTTTTAAAAAGATAAAAACTAATAGAAATGACAAAAACACAACAAAATGACAAAATCAGAAGATATAAAAATAAAAACAAATTCTGAATATGAATAAAAACTATAAAAGTATATTAATGATGATAACATTTTATAATGCAGTTCAGAGGTTGCATTTCAATGTTAAAAAGAAAGTGGGAATATTGAAAATTAATACAAAATAAACTTGAGTCACAATATAAAACATGACATTCTAATAATACTGGCACAAACTCGATGATATCACTTCCTGTGTCACACCTACCGATGAATCCGAAAATGTCTCTGATGGTGGGAACGAAGATGACCAGGATGTTGACGCAGACGAGCAGAGCAACAGTGATGCAGATGTGCCGCGGCCAGCTGAACTCTTTAGAGGCGCCCAGCAGCTGGTTGAATGAGGTTCGGATCTGAAACGTTACAAAAAACACGTTCAGTCACCACTTCTGCAATGTGTCCGAACATGCCCAGGCTTCTAAATGATATATACTCACTGGGAAGAGAACCACAGGCACAGTCAGCGTCACAGCGGTCAGGACGGCCAAGCGCACGATCAGGAGAACCACGTCAAAGTTGTAGACCTTTGAGTAAGTGTGCAGGAGCTCGGGTTCAACGGCCTCTGTGGGATACAGACAACACAGTCTTTAGACTTACTAGAGAAAAGAAGTGTTACTGCAGTTCATTGAGATTATATCCCAGTTAATAAAGCATTCGTCAAAGTTATCTGGTCGTTAATGTTCTCAAAACCTTTGCACTAAAATATTATCGATGCATTGTTGTTGTTTTTTTTTGTTCTTTTAACATTAATAAAATGTAAAGGTTAGAGTGTTAGAATGTTCAGAGAGCATTTAAAAGTAACATTCAAACAGCCGTTTTCCAAATTATCAAATGGATTTTGCATTTTTGATAGATACAGTTTTTATTAACCGTTTCTTTAAAACAAAAATTATATTTAGTAAAAAAAAAAAAAAATATATATATATATATATATATATATATATATATATATATATATATATATATATATATATATATATATATATATTTAAAAAATTATAACTATTTTCATTTGAAAGATTTACAAATTTTTTTTTCTATTGTTTTTTTTTTTTAGATGCAGTTTTAGTTATTTTGGTACTTCAGTTTTTTTAAGGAAAGGTTTTATTTGCCCTGTGGTGAACAAATCGGCTGTAACTTCGTCCTGACCATCAAACAAAGCAACCCGCAAAAATGCTTATTTTCCCTTCTCCGAGTCTGAGAAGTCCCTGCGTTGCGTAACGTTTCCTGTCTATCAGGGAGACGTAAAAACACCAAACACGATGTTCTATTCCTGCAAACAGCTGAACGCCTCTGACACTTTCCCAAAACTTGCGAAAGCGACCGGAGCCGAGGAGAGATTGGATGCTGGCTTTCTGCCGCTTCAATCCGGTGCTCTCAAACAGACACACCTCCGTCTAAAACAAACACTCCCTCACTGTATATTTCACCCTGGCATTGGACTATACAATGTGTCGTAACGTGTTTGGAAGGCTTCGATGTGGCCTCGCGCCTGCGTTGTCCTTACCGTTGAAGGTCAGATATCCGAAGAGAGCAGCCAGCAGATACATGACAAACATTCCCAGGAACGAGACATTTGCAACGTTCTGCATCTTTCTTCTGGAACGGCTGCGCATACAAAGCCAGAGAAAGAGTTAGCTTGTGCATCATGTGTCACTTAAGTACTTTATAATGACGCGTTAAAGCCACTCACTCTTTGAGCTCCTCATACATGGGCAGAATAGCCGGGTGGCACACAAACGCGAAGGTCAGGATGGGCACTGCATACACAGTCTAAGACACAACGATAAAGTTAGATCATCACACACTCCTTTTATTCCAATGTAAATTTCTGAATGCAAATATCCGGTTTATACCTGTGAATTGAAGACAAAGTACTTGGGCTTGCAGCACTCTTCATCGGTAGTGTTAACCTGCGGCTGAGAGACGTTCACTGTGATGTTAATGGAGTTCTCCAGGAACGGACAGGGGATCTGGAACTTCTTGTAGATCACCTGAAGAACAACAGCGGCAGGGAACGTCTCGTCAGACTAACAATAGCGGCTGGAAAGACACTCTCGCTTGCATTTGCATGTTTATTTCCATGCTAAACAAGAGCAATCTAAGGCGGATGTCTCAATACTCACCACAATCAGGAAGAACACCATGCATAACAAGGAGAAACCACTAGTGTACCCCAGATAGCCTGAAACACAAACCATGAGGATCAGCATTTATGTTTTATATATCATTTTTCTAAAACTGTATTACATTTATTTATATATATATTCAAAGACAATTCAAGCTTTGTAATCATGATAATTGTATGTTTTATATTTTAATAGTAATAGTAATCATATTGTACTACTTTCACGTACAATTGTATAAATAATTTAATTTATATTTTTCTATTTCTATTTTCTATTTTTTCTATTTTATTTAATAGTCTAAAAAAGTATACAAAGCATATAGTACAGTATATTATGTTTTTACGATACACTTTCTGTGTGTAAAATATAGCGGTATTACTTATTTAATGCCACTTTATTTTATTTTCTATTCATTTGAGAAGACTTACCCAGGTTTTTAAGCAGCGAGAGCGGCAGTATGATAGCCAAAGTGACGATCAGCACCAGATAATCTCCGTTAGTGTACCACGCGCTGGGAAAAAAACACCACAGACGTCGATATTAGCACGCTGAGGAAACGACACGCAGCTGTTCTGCAAGACCCTGCTTCACAAACACAAAGCTCCAGAGCGCGTTTCGCTTTTGCCGCGTGGCTCTGTAGGGGCCTAAATCTTTAATGTCAGTGTTTGTTGCATTAGGTCACTGTCACAAAGCTCTCAATCGACGTCTTTGAGCAGACGTTCAGACCCCCCCGAACGGACAGCTGTACAATGAAGCGCTCACACTGTTCTACACAGAGCTGGAAAACATTCCAGTACAACAACAACAAGAACATCGGCCTGTCCTCGCACAGCTCCGGACGGCATCTAAGAGCCAATCGATGAAGAAATCTTACTTGTTGTTAGAGTCCAAGAAGGCCTTAATGACGATGGGCAGTTCGTACTTCACGATGTAGAGGTAGCTTGCCATAGCTGGGATTAAAAGAGAGTTTAAAAAAAAAATATTTAGTGCATTGAAACAAACCAAAATGTCTGGGTTTAGGTTAAAAAAACGTTGTGAAATGTAGTTTACTTGTTTAGTGATTATAATGTTGTTTAAGGTTTAAGGATAATTTGATTATGTGTTAATTAAACGTTTATTTTAAAATGTTAGAACATTATTTACATACGTTACAAAAACATTTATTGCATCAACTTTATTATCACGTGATTTAAGTTTTAATATACAAAGAATATTAAATGTTCTTTTTTTTTCTGATGCATTTATAATGTTATCTAAAGATTTCTTCTTTTTACTTAAATGTAACTATCTTTTATATTTTAAACTGTTAAAATGTCCGGTTATTATAAACCTTATTTTTACCCAAAATGCATTAAGTGATTCTTTAATTTTTTTTTATATTACAAAACTTTAAAAATGTCTCGTTTTCTTGTCGTGATTAAAGGTTACAAAAACATTTCTTAGATTGTTCCTCAACTACAAATGAACTCGGAGCTCGTATACTGAATATTGATAAAGTTGCAAGAATGATTCATAAACGCTCCTTTGAGAACGTTCCTTATGAGCTGGATTCACATTGCTATTCGTACCTCCGAAGTTCTGCATGGTGATAGAGCAGGACGCTGCCAGTTTGCCGGGAATCCCGAAGGCCTTGTACCCCAGCTGTTCATACACCAGAGAACCTGGACAGAGGGGGCAGAGCATTAAAACTCATACTTGTCACGGTTAAAAATAGACATAGACGCGCAGAAAGAAGCTAACCTCCTTCGTTGGCTGTTTTAAGCAGCAAATGGACTGAGTAGAGAGAGAAAATGGCAACGGCGACCAGCAGCATCCTGCAGGAGTGAACAAAACACTTTGAATTATTAAAATCGCTCTCAAACTCTTGCATAACCACCAAAAGTTAATGTCAACACGAGGTATTTTCACACGGAAAACAGTACTTTCAATGGAGACAAAGCGTGAACAGAAAGCCCAGGAATATGCATTAGGGAAAACGGAAAGACTTCCGGTGCTAGACAAAACGACCTCAAGCACTCGCCTGCCTGACAACTGGACTTAATTGACCGTCTAACACACATGTGTTCATAACTGAGGGCGGTGACTATGGATTAGACGTGATTATATTCTCACACACTCATTCATCCCACTGTCTGGAGCAGGCTTGATCCCGTTATAACCTGCGCGACCTTCAGTAGATTTCCACTTCACATGCCCGGAGCTGACGGTCACACCTTTGCTATTTAACACAATCCTCAAGGTTTTCTTTAATGCACTGACTCAAACACCGGATTAAAACCGTTAGGACTTTACTGTGCATCCCATTTCAGTTGCGTAAGGAATCATTCGTGTCATTTATTGACGGATTCCTGGAGATCTGGCAACCGGATAGCAACACATTTACATAACCGGCAGAAACTCCTCTATCTCCCGATTAACACGGCTTTGTTTGTAAACACTAAGACGAAGCACGACTTGCGTTCATTTTCTTGACCAGAGCCGAAGCGACTGACTCAGATCAGCTGCAGCAGATTTACACCAAACTGAATCTGGGGCAAATTGCTGTGCTCATTAACGCCACTAATTATCCTAATCGGGTAAATCGTGGACATTTCTGCACATTGTGTTCACAGATTACAAAAACCCTAAACTCACGGCTAACTCTGGAAACATGGGGGTTTTTTTGCCTCTGCTCATGCAACTTTTTAAAACAGGTGTTTTTGGCATTACGCGTATATATACTCACACAAACATGGCAATGCCAGTGTTGGCCATGGCGTAGGAAAGTCCCAGGATTCCACTTCCCATGATGGCATTGCCCAAGTTAAACACCGACATCCCGAACGATGCCGAACCCGGGCTCTGGAAAAACAGGCACGGTGAGATTCATGCGTGAGTCGGCAGCATCTACTAAAACCTCTCAGACCAGACCGACCACTTACATATTCAGCTTCATATTTCTTTTTGCCCAGCTGATGATCGGGGAGGAAGTTCTGGCTTTCCGCGTCCACGTCTGTGTATTGAATCCTGCAGCCATATGATCAGTGCGTTAGATCGACTTAAGAGCAGATTTATCAGCTAAGAGCGGAGCGGGTCTTACCCGTTGAGGGGGACTTTGGAGGCACAGTCCTGATAACTGGTGTACTCGTTGCTGTTGGAACTGCAGCTGTCCATGTCCGGAGCGATGTTAAAACTACTCATCTTTGTGTTTGCAGTGGCTTTGCTCATCCTGTAATGTAAAACAAGTTTATTAGTTTAATACGACCCCGAGGAAAAAAGCATTTCGCCTTGAATTAGTAAACCGAAACATTTAAAAACACATCTTCGTCGTAGCCTAGTTATAACTCGGGCAGAATCAGAACCAAACTGGTGATTTGAAAGTCCATCGCATGTCCCAAAAATCTTTTGAAAAGTGCATCTTCGAGCATTGAGCCACGCCTCGGCTCCACAAGCAGGCGTCGGGTCATGTGACCCAAAATATGACGTTATCGAATGTTTATTTTTTAATACTCTAATAATAATGAAATGTCCGGATTTCTTGTTTTGAATGCAACGTTATTTAAAAGAAGAATCTTGAAACGCGACCCGTCGAGGACAAACGATGCCTGGAGCGTTGTGTGAATTAAATCATTGTTGTATTTTCAGGGGTATTGTTTGTAAAACCATTAAACGCTCAAACTCCTTACCCTGCGAGGATAGATTAGTAAGGATAGAAACGTCAGCTCTTGTTCTGCTTCTCAAGCAAGAAACATTTTGTGCTTTAAGTATATTAGTTAAATATTATCTAAACAAAGATTTGCACATTAATCAAAATTTTCTTGAAGCCATTATAACACTGGTATAGGCCTGCTGCATTCTGTGCATGACATCTAAATATAAGGGATTATTCATCTAGATCAATTTAAGCATTTTTTCCATGTTGAAATAGACTTTGTGAACTCCTCGCTGTAGGAGCTGCTGCTGTCCATGTCTGGAGCGACTTCAAAACGTCTAATCTTTTTATTTGCAGGGGCTTTGTCTGTTCTGTGTGGTAAAACAATGGAATATTGACTCCTCATTATGCATGCGTTTAGATTTAGCTTGATAACCTGGTGAGACCACAAACAGCATTGCAGAGCCATCTTTACATAAGAGGAAACAATGGCGTGTGCAGGAAGATATTAGAGCGAGTTACTGTAAGTTCCTCAAGCGGGAAACATTTTTGCATGTTAAGATTATTAGTTAAACATTTCCCAAAGAAGAATTTAAACACATTTTCCCTCTGCTGTGCTCATGCAAATATGCCACGCTAACACGTGTTCGTTGCTTCATAAAGCAGAAATTAAAGCGTTGTTTGACAGTCGATCGCCTGAAATCTTTGAAGCATCGCCAATGCGCGCTCCCGCGGCTTCGCTCAACGGAGCCGCGCCTCAGCTCCGCAAACCGGGGATCGGGTCACGTGACCCACCGAGAGCTGAGTGGAAAATTACAAACCGGCACCGACAACAGACCAGCACGCGCTGCATCCACCGCATCGTCATCAAGTATTAATACCAGCGTCTCATCGGTCTATATTTATATATTCGGATCAAAACGACCGAACACAGCCTATTAAGGTGCTCATTCGTGCTGGCTAACTCGTTTCACGTATTTAATCTGATATTCTGATGACCGTTTTAGGAAAGTGAAGTAGTACATTTCCATTGAATCCCCCAAGCCGCGCGAATCATCGTAGCCTATAACTTCAAATAATTATTAACGTTGATAAAATAAAGGAAAATTGAGACGCTCGGTGTTTGTGAAGCAGACGCCCCCGCGTTTATCATCAACTACCGGAAAGATCAAACTACGCCAATAAAACCCTTTGAATCACCTCAGTTGATATATCTAGCTTTTGACAACGTCTTCTAAAATATCGATATTTAAAACCACTGATACGTAAGCAGGAGTGTGTTTGATGAACAAACGCATCCTTTTGAAGGGGTGTGTGGAAATAAGATGATGAAACACGAGTGAGTCACGGCTCAAGACAGACCGGCCCGAAATTAATATTAAAACCCCGACAAAAAAAACAACAACAACACAAAAACAATAAATTAAACAGTGCGATCGGGTTAAAACCGGGTCGGGGAATCCTAACTGTTCTGAAACGTTCAATAATGTCAAACCGGGGTGAGATCTTACCTCAATGATAAAAAAAGACAAATCCGTTTCTTCAGCAATACCGTGAATGGAAAAAAAATGACCAAACCCTTCCAGTCGTGAAGAATGTTCCAGTGATCAATTACAAAACCGATAACGACTGATCCGTCAAAAAACGTACCGCGACGAAACAATAAATAAATACACCGAGGTTATTAAAGTATGTTAATCATAAATAGATACACCGTAATACTTATAGACCCTAATCTGTAGCATTAATAGCAGGTTAATGTTGAAGATGAACGGATGTCCTCTGGGCGCGTCCGGTATCACAGTCGTGTTCGGGATGCTGCTGTGGTCGGTTTATATTCCGCCGGTCGCATTGCATCAGCCGTGAACAGTCGGGGTGGAGCCTCTGACGCGATTGTATACAAACAGACCTGCCTTGACCCAGACGAAGAGAGACTCTCCCAGCCTCACGAAGGCGTTCACCGACTGCCTCCCGCTCGCGAGAAATACAGCTAACAGACGAACGCTTTCATATCAGAGCTGTGTCTCCTGGACAGCACTGAGAGCAAGGGGACGTTTTCCTGAGTAAAGAACAGAGTAATCTATTAAAAAAATATATATATATATATATATATATATATATATATATACACACACACACACACACACACACACACATATATATGTATATTTATATGGTTCCATGGAGAACATATTTTCCATGCCACAAAAGCCACTGAAAAGTTGACCAAAAATGGCTTTTCTATGCATCAGTGTGAACATTTGTCTTTTTTCCATTTGTTTTTAAGATTTTATGACTTTTAAAGGTTCTTCGTGGCACCTGAGATTCTAATAAAGATTTATTTTTAAGGGGTTCTCAAACTGCTCATTAGGTCGGCGATCTCGATACAAACTGCAAACATTTAACATCGGAGATGTGTGTCCTAGACAGCGCTGAGAGCAAACGCAGACTTTTCTCCTGATCAAAAGAGCAGAGTAATCTCTCATTACAGGTACAGTCATCTCTAACGTCTCATCAGAGGTTCTCAATAAAAGTTCAATTGAAGAACCGTCTTGGGTTCTCCAAAGCACCTTTCAGCGACCGGTTCTTAAAAACCTTTTGAGAAGTGGAAAGGTTATGCTGTTTTAAAAATTAAGTTTTACTACAAATACGGCAAAAATATGGCGTCTTTACCCCCAAAAACCATGGCAACTACACTTTTACTACAATAAAACCATGGTTCATTTTCACAAGGGTCACGGCACCAGAAATGCCAATAAACGTATGTTTTAAAGCCTCTCCAGCTGTTTAAAAATAATTCAAAGATCAATATAGGTCAATAATATATCAGTTAAAACCCTGTTAAATTCTATAAGTCAGTATAATATATTAGTTCAAACTAAAAAATCTGAGCTTGTGGGCTCATTCATTTTATTTCTCTGTATGTAAATGAAAAACCTTTAAGTTTACTTAATATCGGCATCTAAAACATAATATTTAGGGCTTGTGTTAAACAAATTGGAGTACAGAGAACCTCAGATATAGACCACAACCCACAATGTGCCCTATTTTCAGCGAGGGCATATCATAGAGGTTGCTCGGAGGTAACAAAGTTCTCAGATATGAATTAGCAATCACCATTGTCTCAGACGTTCCTCCTAAATAAGTCCGGTAAGGTTGCTTGAGCAAAACACGTTATTTGTGTCTCCTGAGATGTCAAAGACAATGACTTTTCCATGACGGCGAATAAGATCATTGCACCTCATGACTATGAGAGGAGCTGTGAGGAACAAAAGGAGGAATTTTACAAAAAGAGGAACTTCTGAGACAACGTTAGACACAAGTGACAGATGAAACGAGTCGGGAATGAGCGCGGCCCCACGCTGGGAGAGCGCACTCGGCTTTGGGTCACGGCAGACAACGGCAGCGAGTCGAGTTTGTTGTTTCTTTCGCTCCCAGCATAACTTAAACGAATCACTCGCCTGACCACCTTCGCACAGAAGTTCCTCGTCACCCCCCGATCGGCCAAATCCCCCAGTGGAAGTGGAGCAGGGCCGTACGGGACTCCAGTCTACGGTGATTTACCCTCGGATTAAAGGCCACTGCAGCCTCTGAGCTGGAGTTCACAAAAGAACACGGATGCTGGAATGTCTGACCTATTGAAACAGGCCGTGGGGCCCCAGGCGACGCCCCGACTCCATAGGTAAGACTGGATCAACAAAAGCATTTTTCTGTCTCCACACTGTGTGAAAAACGGACGGAAGAAATCCCAGCTCTGCCTTTGAAACAAGTAGCATCCATGGAAAAATACATAGTAAAAGATGGGGGGGAACCATCAGATGCCTTCTGAAGATACAGATTTTCATTTGGTTCGTTCAGAAAACACCTGTGCAGCGTGAAGCCACCGGAATTGCTTTGGTTTCTGAACGAATGGTTTCTGAAATGTCATTTTTTGCCATATTTTAGCGAATAAATGCCAATCCATTGGACAGGTCTTGATTTATGAAGAAGCGGTCGCAAAATATTGTTAAGTGCCATATTCATTGAGCAAATGACCAATTCTGTGAATTGGCTTGATTTTTGAAGGAATGTACTTCTGTGCCATATTTCAGTGAATAAATGTGCTCGCTATTCAATGGAATTATCTTGATTTTTGAAGAAATGGTTTCTGAAATGTACCTTTCACCCATTAATAATGCAGAACAAAAGTATTTGTGTATTTCTTGGAAAACAAAAGAAGAAAGTTCAGAAGAACATTTTGAAAAAATAAGTGTAGATGACATGGATTTTAGGTTTTAGTGGAAAATACCACTCAAAGAGAAATTGAATGTTAGCAAAATGTTCTTTGCATCTGATCTGTCCAAAGAATATTTTTCCAGTGCAGTTTCAGAACATCCTGGAAAGCGTCCTGCAAACATGAGACGAGCAACAGTGTTTTGTTTCTGGAAACCAGTGCTTTTTTTCTGCGATAGCCTCCCATGAACATGTTTTGTCAGTGTTTTTCTTACGCTAGACTGGCGTTATCATGTGTCTGGATATCTTAATCAGGGCAGATCTTTCACGCTCATCCTATGGTTCTGTGTCACTTGTTTGAGGTTTTTACAGTTTACCCTCACACTGATCTTTGTAGGGTGTCTTGTCCCAGAGAGAGGTGTACTGGTGCTGAATTTCTTCCTTGGGTAAACTATCTGCCTGAAAGTGGACTAAAGGAGGCCCAAGTTTATAGAGATCCTTCTGCAAACGCTTACAGCCTCCTGAACCGGTTCACCTCTTCTTCTGAGTGCTTGGATCACAGTGAATTTTGCTGAAAAAAGCAGGTAACCAAAATGTTTACTGTGTGAAAGGGCAAGCTAAACCCATGACTTTTTCTGAGCTGCAGCTGTACTTGACAGAAACGTAAAAGTTGTTCTGCAAATACTCTGTTTACTCGTTAGTTTACCCAGGTTTGCGGTTGATTTCTGCAATTAGACTGGTCCGAATGAACCTTTTTACAATCCAATTAAAGAATCTTTTTCTTCTCTACATTCTGAAAAATAAAGGTTCTTCATGGGCACTGATGGTTCTAAAAAGAGTTTTTAACGTCTATGGAATCTTGCCATTCTACAGAATGTTCTTCATGATGAAAAAATAATCGTTCGAATTTTTAAAAATGTTCTTTGAAGTTAGAACGTTTTTGCCAAAACAAACAAGAAAAGATTGCATGTAACATTTTAGCATTCAGATTGTATGTATCACGTTTTAACTCTTATTTTTATTACTGGTATGTTTAGGAATAATAGTAACTACTTGACTTCACCCAGACTAGCTGGACCACACATTGGTTCACCAAACAGGTATCACTGACATGTAAATGTTAGTGGTCAGATGTAAATTTCGTAACCAGATGTGCTTGCAGCTTGGTTACAATCCAACAATACAATATGCTTTTAGGACTTAAAGCTACAATATATAATAATGTTGTTTAAACTTAAAAAGTGAACATTCAAAGTGCCTTAAAATGAATTCAAAATCTAAAGAAAGTTATTGTACACTATAAAAGTGGTAATGAGCAATAAAATTAGATTAAAAAAATTAAATATTACATTAATATAATAACATTTTTACTTTAATAAAAACAAGACTATTTAAAGCTACCAGTTTTAGGTTGCTATTTTTTCCAGTTTAACGCCAAACCCAAAGTTGCAGCAATCGTATGTTACGCTATATAAGTATAATTCCATTTTCAGCCTTTAACATGTTCTTTACTAGTCTGTGACTGCCTTGGAACTTCTCCCAGGTAAACTTCAGGACCGCATAGCTGACATGAAAGTGAAGTGAAGACGTAAAGGAAAACAGACGAGAAGGTTCTGGAGAATGTCTGTGGATTTCTTGATGTCGGGATCGCGGGGGTCCGTGAGAGAGAAGACATCCCGCCGGTCTCCCACAGAGCAGGGCAGAGGTCGGCTCATCCTCCCCCGGCTCCTGGCTCATTCTTATATAATCGTTTTATCCCCTCGTATTAAACAAACAGCCGCCTGCTGTCCGCACTCATGGGAACCTGCCGAGCGAGTTCCAGCTCACGCCATGCACTTCACTTCAACTTCATAATGCCCACCTGCCGCTGCTCATAACAGGCCACGCTGAGGCCATTTGGGTACTCTGTGAATTAAAATGAAACGTATGATGTGTGATTATGCTAACTGATGTAATACTGACACAGAGAATCCTCGAGAAAGAAAATAAAAGGCAGGGAAGATGATGGTCCTCTTTCTCATGGACTGTCATCACTTGTGTCTGTGTTATCATGTTTGCAATGTGTACAGCTGTGGCGGGAAGCTTCGGTGTGTTCATAACAGAGTCATCAGACCGGAAAACAAGGGCTTTTGACACAGACAGGAAGTGAAATGCACATACGCTTATCCGCATGTGAAACGCTGAAGAGGAGTTCAATGCATTTGACACTGATTGCTCTAGATGTGCCTGCATGTGTGTTTCTGAAGAACCGCGAGCCAAGTTCCACACCGAGTAAGATGAGATTGATATATTTAGATATATTTAGGTCATTGGGTTATAAGAGGTAAGCAGAGATACAGTTTAGGATCTGAGATGCTCACAATCGCATCATCAGCATCTGCGAGCGTATTCATTTCAATGTGTGAAGGTTTGAATCACTATCGTCAGACGGAGTGCTGGTTCAGGCTGGCTGATGCTGGTTCAACTGGTGGACTAAAATATAATGCAGAGTCATAGCAGGAACACTAAGGTCACGGCGGCGATTCCCAGGAAAGGCATGCAATACAAGTCCCTTTGGATAAAAGCGTCTGCCGAATGAATGAATGTAAAATGGTTTAGGCTAAGAGGCTTGAGAGAGAGAGTATCTGGTGAATGGATCATTCAGATTGTGTACGCAGCGATTCTAGTCAGGATCATCATCTTCAGCTGAACTGTTACAATAGCTGAAATGAAGCAGAATAGATATACATATTGGATAAAAACATAAACCATACAAAATGACTTCAGTTGAATAAAAACGTACAGAAATGACAGAAGCACTTAAACTAAAATACGAATATAAAAAATAAATGAAAAGGCACATAAATAAAAGAGAAAAGCACTACTGTATAAAAAAAAAATAAATAAATAAATAAATATATATATATATATATATATATATATATATATATATATATATATATATATATATATATATATATATATATATATAAAGCTTAAAAACCTAAAAAGTAATATTTAAATAGAACAAAAACTAATAAAAATGACTATTAAGCACACGGAGCACTCAAATTTAAAAGAGCTGATTTTTTTATATATTAGTATATTTATTATATATTATTTCTAATAAATATCAAATCAAAGTATATTAGATGAAAAACATAAAACTAAATTAAAACCGTTTCAGTTTGAGTTAGAGATAAAAAAAATATAATAAAATAAAAGGTAACAAACCCCAAATAGTAATATTTAAACAACAAAAACTGATAGAAATTACAAACACTTATGAATCACAAAAAATATATTAAAATTGAAACACTAAATATGAAAGAAAATGCAAGTTCAAAATAATGATGTATATAATACTAAAACAGTACTGGTCTTATTGAAGTACACCACCACCAACACAGCCAGGTTGTAACCACAATGAACCGTGACATAAGTTGAGGGAATTTTCCAGATGAACAGCAGAAATTAGGCGGTGTGAGCGGGGAGGAATACGGGCATCTTTTGATATGAAGCTTTGGGCCTGTAATCCGCTTACAGCTGAAAGAGCTCTGAATTCCTGGACCTGCAGGAGAAGCTGAGATGAACCTCTGAACGGCATCAAAACTTTCCACTAATATTGTAAAAGACAACCCGGATCCGAAGCACATGAACCCACTGACTTTAGCGAGAGGTGGGGGAACGGGATTACAGCGGGTCTCCTGGATAAACTGTTCTCACCGTACATGAGACCCATAAAACCACAGAGAAACAGGAGAGACCCTCTGTGCGTCGTAAAATCCTGCTGTGTGATGATTGTATAACGGGGACGGAGCACGATTTAATCTCCATGCCAAGCATATTCCCTTAATTCCCACAGGAAATACGGTCTGGTTATAACCGCGTCTCGTGGACTTCTTCTGTCGGTGCTCTTCACAAAGACGAATAGCTCAAATAACAATGCTCTTACAATTTCCTTTGCGAAAGCATCAGGAAGGAAGTGATGCCCTCGGAAAGAAAGAACAGCACATGCCAGAGCTCTGTGTCGCTCTGTTGACATTACATCATATTATTGACCAAACGAGATGGGCATTAATGCTCGAAACCGCCGGTCAGTGAGCTAAAGATTGAGCCTGGGAAGTTAAAATCATAAAAATCACCAATGAGATCCAGCTGTTCAACAGCAATGAAGGAAAACGACACTATTTTGTTATATGTCAACACGAAAAAATGTGAAAGAGAATATTGTATGTTGTCTCCAACATAATATATATATATGAGTCTTTATTCACCATTGCACTGAAGCCTAAACATTTATCTGGAAATGAAGTGTATTGTATCAGAAGATCTTTCTTTCTGTTATACATTAATTAAGATGAAAACAAATAGAAATTCTTTTATCTTGTGTTGTTAACAGCAACTATCAATATAACATATAGGGAATAAACCCCTCACAGCATTTTGTTTACATAATTTAAGGATAAAAGAGAATTAATTTTATTTATTACACTATTTATTAAGCCTCGTTAATGCTCGGTAATAAAAATACAGTTGTATTCCGCAACGGTGTTCCGCAACAGCTTTACTAATTACTGAACAAGCTAAAGATCAAACTTCCAAAATGATGTAAACACTCATACGATTCACATTAGAAGATGATATGAGCATGAGGGAAGGTGAAAAGGACTGCATCACATGGTCCCGCAATTCTCCCAGAGCAACTCTGCTGTTTTTTTCACTTCGGCCCTGAGAGAAGCACCTGAGAAGACACTGTGTGCACGGTTACTGTACTTTATCAAAGCATAGCAAGCATGTATTTTCCAATAGCTTCTTTTATCAGAAACTGTTTCTGAGTCGTGTCATTTATCTCGGCGTCTGCGAGAGAAATCAGGAAGGTCACGAGAAGACGGGCGTCATCGCCTAATAAACGTGACATCCTAATGACCCAGGTGCTGCACACACAGATAAAAAAACGGGCTGTTTCGTTTTCATCCCAATCACATGACAGCGCAGCTCAGCCCGTCCCACCCATCCCTCTGCATTTGGGAAATTTCCATTCCCTGCTTTGCTTTTCTCAAGGTTACGTTCACAGCCGTCCGCCGAGCGAGCCTCTGTATGTTTTTATAATTCAATGATCACCTACGGTCCGAAAGCAGACACGATGTTACTATCCCGTTACCTCCGCGAATGTAGAAAAAGCAACACACGGGGTCACACTTAAGCCTATTATACAGGACTGTGGATTAACTGTGTCTCTCTTCCTGTTAAATGAGGCCAAAGACGTGAACGCCTTGATCAGATGCTTACTGTGACATTAAGTGACGGCTTGATCAGGATTCATCTCGCCTGTATCTCACAGTCGCATTCTGGGAAACTGAGCGCAGGCTGCTGGTTTAAAGAAACAGTTCACCTAAAAATGAACATCCTGTCATCGTTGCTCAACCTCAGTGTAAAGAGATAAATGACACAAAAGCAGAACTGCTCTTCTCCTTTCAGTAAAAGAATAGATTACGTTCGCTCGTTGCGTCTAGTGTGTTGATATTAAATTATAAACTGGTGTAATATGTCTTAATGCGTGTTCTGACATTTTAGGGTGAATGATTATCCTTTTTGGAGCTGGTCAGTTCTTTCTTTGCGAGTGAAGAGTGCATGAGCATTCGTCTAATTGGCTTTCTTTGGAATAGCATTTAAAATTTTACCTTAAAGCTATTTGTGCATTGTATGAACAATAACTTGGGTCAGTTTTGCACAGAAATACACCACTCCTATTATGTTCATAAAATTGTGCTAACCCACAAACGTCTTTCTTGATGTATAGGCTGTTTCACAGGTGCATTTTTTTCTAGTGATAAAATCCAGCAAAAGCTAAAAAAAAAAGGTGAAACCATGCAAAATGCATCCAATATACAAGAGAAAGTGTTGATTCCCTTGTTTTCCTTGTATCTTCATTACGACCGCTGGGTGCGTCACACTTGATCTAAATGCATTTTCAATGCATTTGTTGCTGTGTTTGTGGTAATTATGGAGGAACACATTGTACTTTTACACTGGCAAATGAAAGACTATGGACGAACATGTCCGTGTTGATCTCCACTACCAGAAAGACAACATACGACATATTTGATTGTTTAAAAACACATTGTGTTCCTTCACATTAACCACAAACACAGACAAAAAATACACTGAGTACAGATAAGTTAACGCCTAATGGCCACAAAATCACCCTTTTATCACCCTTTTATCACCTTTTACCACAAATTAAATAAATGCATGCTTGCAGGTTAAACCTTCTGATTTATCAAATTAATTACAACTTTCAACAAGTTGCGGCATTATTTTGATAAGTTCAGTGAATACTGATCACTGCATGAAATTAATATTGTGTTTTAAGCTCTGGGTTAATTGAGTTTCTTAAAAAAAAAAAAAACAATAAAATTGTCTCATTATATAACTTTGGAAATGAGTATTTCTTGTTTCCTGCATGCTTTGCAGGACTGGACGGGTAACCTTCAGCTTGAGGCTCATTCAGTTCACTTTTGATGTGCCACAAATACTTACACTAGAAAAGAACAAATAACATCAGCCCGGGTGCAATGCAAAAGTAATGTGTTTCTTTCTATAAACAGTAACTAAATAACTTTTGTAATATTGTAATGAATTACTTTCACAAGTAATTTCACAAGTAATACATTCATTATATTCACAATGACTGCAATGCTGACAACGTTGTACACATTTATTACATTTACAAACTAAAGAAGCAATGTTAGCTTACACACATTTTCAAAACTTATAAAACTAATAATTGCACGCGCAAAATACAAAATGCCTCACATCTCTGCAATATTACAAACATGTCAAAAGCAAACATTTTCAAGCCACCTGCCATAACGGTAATTCCTGTTCAAATATTTGTTTGCTGAGTTATGCTCAAAAAGTGTCAAAACTGATACAAAAGCCAAGCATTAGTGTATGGTTTTGCATATTTGGTGCGCACTTCTGCTGTTAAAGTGTAAGCCCTCAGAAACTGTGTGACAAGTCAAGATTCTGTGTGTACACGGTTGAAAAAAAAACTGTAACTAAGACAGATAAGATTAAATAGTTTCAGAGCTGCAACTCACACTTCTTTAACTCATTATAGTTGGTTTAAAATAATTAATGGGACATTTGCAGTAAAAGGCATTTGGAAAACGGTGTTTTGTAGCTGGTTTTTAGTGCCAAAGTCCAGGAAAAGTTAAAGAATGTAAGTAACGTTGCGTAATGAAGTTAAAACTGTGATGCAAACACCACCTAAACTGTGCAGAACACTTCCAACGTACAAGAGAAAGTGCTTGTTGCACCATTGGTATCTTTCCATTGCCATCAAATCAAAGACCATAGTTTGTGTCTATAAACATGGCTTTGGGTGCTCATCTACTGTATCACACTTGATCTAAATCATGGGCTGGAGGCCATGTTCAGTGCTTATGTAGTTGTACTCGTAATATTTGTCTACGTTTGCACTAATTATGGAGGAACACATTGTACTTTTACACTGGGAAAATAAAAGATGTGTTGATCTCCACTACCAGAAAGACAATATCCGATCATTTAAAAGTACGTTGTGGTGCTCTGCTTTAACCCCAAACACAGATAAATATTACACAGAGGACAGAATTAAATGGAAATCAGTCTTGATCATTACATGATGTGTTCAATGCAAACAGTCTTAAAAATGTAATGCTTAAATGAACCTTATTCACTGAAAGACCAACTAGTGTTTATTGCTGTTGTGTTAGACATTTAAAAGAGTTTGAAGAGTTTAAGAGTATTTAAAAGAGTATGTTGAAGTTTTTTTAATATGTAATTAAAAGAAAATTGTGAAAAAGTTGTCAAGCCCTGGATATATTTGAACTAAAATAGATACGATTAATTAGTTCAACGACATATACGTTTTCTACTTCTATATACTGATATTTTGATTTCAGCGCGATGGCATGAACATCATTCATGACTTAATTGAGCCCATTTTACATTTCATTTTCACAGGTTTGTAGGTACTTTCCACAATAACTTTGTGATGCGAGCACCTAAGTGACAAAACTTATGGTCGTCACTGGCTTCGTTCCATAGTCAGTAGGCAATTCATTCGGAAATCAAAGCCTTTTCTCCTCTGGGACACTTTGAACCATGTCTATGAACATGACATTTTGTTGGTCGTCATACTTGATCTAAATTATGAGCTTTTGGCCATCTTCAATGCATCTGTACTTCGTTGAATATTTGTTTGTTTTTGCAGTTATTATTTAGGGACACAATATCATTTTACGGGAACGGGAACATGCCTGCAGGCAATGATTTCCACTAAGACAAAGACAAAATACAGCATATTTAATCATTTAGTGTAAAAGTACACTGTGCATTCCTTGACGTTAACCATTACATACCATTACCGTAACATTTATTGAATGCATTGCGTTTACACTGTTTTTAATGAATAAACTTCCAAAATTCTGATTAAATGATTAAATTGTTAAAGTTTCAGTGAGCTGTTGATCCTTCGATTTTATAGAAACGATTAACATTTGTGTTAAAAAAGAATCCAGAACGTTTAAAACTGAAAACATTCACTTTGGGAAGAAATAAACATCTTATAACATGCTTTGTAGCATAGTTTACATGATAAATAATTTAAACATGCATTCACGATTTTCGCAACAAAAATAGACTCAAAAAATGTGCTTCTTCTCAGCGCTGGCTCTGCGTGAAGAGCGAATGATAACATGTGCTCTGAAACAAAACATGCACTGCTTATATATCTACACTAGCGTGCAGTGGGCCTTCAGATGTGATTGTTTGATGAGAATTTGTGACTGTTTCAGAACGATGAAGTCATTTTACACTTGACTGCCAGAGGTTTGATTGATGCGTTTCATGCACGGGTGCCAAGTGAGGTGTTTAACCCTCTAGCACAGCCGTGAGTTATTAAAATGGTCGCCCAATCAGAGGCTCCAAAAAGAAGAGAAGTCACAGGTCACCGCCGTGGCTCATCGTGCAGCGTTTGCGCTCCAGATGTGAACGAGTCTTCGAACCACGGCTCTTGCTGAGGTGAGCGCTGCTGAAACAGACTTCACGCTGAAGGACGGCCTCGAACCAGTGGAGCTGTGACAAAATCATTCAAAAAAAGTGCATGGGCCGAATCTCTCCGCAAGCGAACTGTACACTGAAAGACACATTCAGCACTGAATCAGGAAATTAATGAACAGTAAATCAGATAGTGTTCACAGTATCTTCACATTCTGAACTTAAAATAAAGCACATATCCAAGATTATAATTGAAATATTAGTATCAATTAGTTTTTGCAGTCTGATGTAATTCGACTACTTTATAGTAGTATATTTATATATTTTTTTAATCAAACTTGTTTTCCATATTAATATAAAAAAGTAAAGACATCTACATTTTCATAAAATGCCTTAAACATACATGTAATTATATAATATGGAAATCATAAAAAGTAACTGTAACGTACTATACAAGTATTTAATTTTTTAAATGTGATAATCCAGATTAGTCAAGTCTATTCTAGTCATCTTTATTTATATAGCCTCTTTTACGAAACAGTATCAAACTGTCAATAATGTAAAATGAGAAGATTAAACGCTGTTTTATTTGGTTATGGTCCAGCTCGATTCAGTTTAAATAGTCCTCATGTCGACGACATCGCTGGAAATAAAGTGCCGGGTGACAGCGATAAGGAACCAAAACTCCATCCAGATTTTATTGCAAACAACCAAGAAAGCTTTTGTGCCGTGCGCAGCTACCAAGAACTGAATTCTCAGACAGACCGGACAGACGTGTGTTAGAGTCACTGAAACTTCATTCAGAAGCTCCTGAGTCAGGCTGACACAGCCTTCTGCTGCTGTTACTCTCAAGCATTGTTTATGTGGGCTTCAAAGCATGTTACCCAGATCATAGTTACGTATCTGTGAACCTGAGGGTGTGTCTGAGACAGAGAGCTTCCCTCACGCACGATTAAAATCACCTTAGTCATCGTGATTAAAGGTAAATATGGCTTCACCTGATTCAATTCATTACGATTCATAATTGATCGATTCCCTTGTGCTTCACACTGGACTTCAAGTGGACACAAAAGGGCATAACATTGCCCTACAGTTCTTCATTGAAGTTTATTATCCTCATCAACAACACAGGCCAAACAACAAGCATAATTATATAGCTGATACTGGCTGAGCAGTTTTCTGAACGCCTCTTGAATCTCGTATGTGTTTAATGCGGTCCAGGTCACTTTAGTGTGCTTGTGTACACACGCTCCGCTGACGTGCCCCGTCAAGTGAGGAAACTCAATCCTTACATGACCTCACTGGTCTCTCTCCGGAGCGCTACATCGCCAGCAGAATCCCTGCGGATTGAGATTTGTGATGTAAAGTGAGCTTTGGGAGTTACCGTGACTCATCAAACACCTTCAGCGTAATTAAAACACAAGTCGCTCAGTGCAGGCACGAGGGAAACAGCCGCTGGAACAAAACTCACCGACACCGCTCTGGACGAGTTAAAGGAACAGTTCAAACAAATACCGTCATTCACTCACCCTCACGTTCTCAGTATGAAGTCCTTGATGAGTGAACGATGACAGAATGTATTTTTTTTGGGTGTGCTGTTCCTTTAAGGCTGCTCTGTTCCTGCTCACAATTCAGCGTAAAGCCACAATGCTGCGTAGAAGACTACAGATTAAATACTTCTCACCAAAAAGTTCATTTTATTAAGTACACTATATTTTTAAGTATGCTTACAGTATACAAACATCAGTGTATTAAGTGTATTATTTCCATACTCCTTGTGACTGAAGTATGCGTTGCTATAAAGTATACGTTAATTATAACAATAGTGAACTTTGCGCGTGCAACTGGTTCACATCTATGATTTAGTTTACTTTAGTGTCATTTTAGTACAAGTATTAATTTGTATATATTTAGTATAAGTCAGCTATATTTGAATGACATTTTAAGTGCATAAAAAGCAGACGTAACGTATACTTTCCCGCTCCAGTGTTCTTCTCTGGGATTTTCTTCTTCATAGTGAATCAGAGCACACTCCTCTCAAATCCACTCACGTCTGGAGCACAGACGCTGCAGGAAACCCAGAGCATGAGCAACACTAATCGAGCAAATGAGCTGCTGCTAATTGATTCAATTCTAGAAAAGCGTGGTCTGATAAAAATGCCAACAGACAGGTGTGGTTATATTTATCTGAAGTGCCACCGCGAGGCGCCTGATGTTCCTCACAGGCCTCAGAGCTTCTTTTATCTTCATTATTGCATGAATAAAAGTATTGAGTCAACCTAATGTGTTTTTCAGGTAGTAGTAGTGAGTGTTTTCTCTGGGCTGGGCGCTACCTCTGTTTTTAAAGGATTTAGTAAAGAAAGCAGTCTAATTGCTACTTCCCAACACGCAATCTGCCTTAAATGCAGTTCTTTCCTGTGTTGACATGTTATTTTGAGAGGACACTGGTTACGTCCATTACTGATGCTTGTTTAGATACGTTCCTGGAGGAATGACCCTGAGAGTTCCCTGTTTTCCCTTTAGAGAGAGTTTAATTGAACGCTGTGAATGTGTGTGTGTTATGAGTCAGCAAAATCTCCAAACTTGTTTCTGTGGGCTCTATAATGCTGACTTATACACTGTTTTGATGCTGAGACATCAGAAATGCACAGAGAACTGCCGTTCACTTCATATTTGTGCAGTTTTTGCTTTTCTCTGATGAAGCGTTGTCTCATTTCTCTGTACGTCGACTGATGCTTTCGAGTTTAATAAACGTTATTATCCAAAGGCAGTCTTATTAGACATAAAAGCATGCTACGAAACATTCTTTTCATTATTAAAACGTTCTCTACCATCTGGTTAATGTTAAGCTTTCATTTCCTCGTGCCAACACACATACCAACAGACCAAAGCAGACACTCCTTCACATTCTTAACTCATATTCTGCATTCTTGCCTCACATCTGACAGGTTTATGGTGTAATGTGTTCGGCTGAATGTGTGTATTGTGTGTGCCATGTGTGCCGTGTGCCCAGATTAACCCACCGGTTTTAAGTGTGCTTATCTGCAAGAATATTTCAATGCATACAGAACATATAATGCATACATACATATATATATATATATATATATATATATATATATATATATATATATATATATAATATATGTGTACAATTATTTGACAGCATATGTGTGTACTGTATATATTATATATATATATATATATATATATATATATATATATATATATATATATATATATATATATACACACACTCATACAGTATATAGTTTAAAAATATTACCATGCATTTATATGTATATATTTTTATTTAGATTCTTTATATTATATATACATTTTTACATATTTTTCTAAATATATGCATGCTTGTGTGTGTATTTGTATATGCATAATAAATTAAAAATAAACATGAACAATCTTTTGTTTTTGGATGCGATTAATCATGATTAATTATTTGACAGCACTAATATATACATGATTAGCCAGCTGCCAAGGCAACATTTTTAATTTTATTTATTTATTTTTTTTTATTTAGTTAAATTTGTACTAAAAGAGAGATAAATAATTAATAAAAACTATTATATATAAAATTAAATTCCTGAATTAATTTAAATTACTAAAACTTATATATAAAATGTCTAAAATAAAAGATATAAAATTGATAAATACATAAAAAATTGGTATTTCAAATTGAAATTGGTATTGGATATATACTAAAATAACACTGATAATTGATTTTATTTTTGCTTGAAACATGAAAACAGCGTCAGATGTTCACACAGACTGAAGTGAGCATCATCCTGACAGTCTGTGAGCATCACACACAGACACACACACACACACACACACACACACACACACACACACACACACACACGATGACCTGCTGCCAGATGTGCTTGTGTGGTGGTCTTATGTAAGCAGCTGTTGACATGATTCATGCTGAGCCTGTGACCTGCATTCTGACTGAGAGCTCTCACACACACACACACACACACACACACACACACACACACACACACACACACACACACACACACACACACACACAGCCCGTCTGCTAGCTCATTCATTCATTCATTCATTCACAGCACTGCTTTTAAACGTGAGCTTTGGATCGTGTGTGTGTGTGTGTGTGTGTGGCGTGTCAGATCAAGTGTGTTTGAGGATCATGACACGTGTTTTATTGCAACGGACACGACTCATCACAATAAAAAATAAACAGTAGTTATACATACAAAAAAATAGACAGTAGTTACATATCTTAAACAGCGTCTATTTAAGAAATGTAATATTGTATGTTTTTAAATATTCTTGTGCTGCTTTGAAATAAAAAAATATTTTAAATCAAATTGTACATTTGAAAAAAATCATATTCTTGTAATTTGTATCGTTTAATTATATTTATAAAATATTTTCTCCTTAGAGAAGAAAAAATGATAATATAAGACATAAAGCGGAAGAAAATACATTTTATTTTTAGGACTACTAAGAACAATTCCCATATTTTTTTAAATATCTAATTTATGTTGCTTATTTATAAATAAAACATAAAAAAATGACACAAATTAAATTCATGAAAACTGTCAAAATCAAACAAGACACTTTATTTATGTTAAAGAAACTGTATCTTATTTTTAGTCGTCTTTCATTCAACGTATGGAACATATGGAAGATTGTCACTAAATTTATTTAAAGATATATTTAATCTAAAAAAAAGTAATCTTATTTTTAGACTAGGACTTGGATTAATTTTATTTCTTTGCTTTTATCTAAAGTAACTAACTTACTATATGACTACTCATTAGACTTAAATAACTTTGTAATGTTTATGAATTCTGAACATGATTTCTGACCTCATTATCATAATCTAAATCTCTCTGATATTTTCTTTGGCGCTCACATCACCATGGCAACTGAGGACTTTCTTCTTTAGTAAAAACACACAGAAGGAGGATGTCGTTTCACATTTCTTTATTTTTCATGTTACATAACATGGAAACAGCTTCGGTGATACAAAAGTCTCGGATACGTGGCTCGTGATTGGTCAAGGCACAGGAGGCCGCAGCCGATTGGCCGTGGTGTTTATGATACGACGGCAGACAAGCTTTCGCCTCATTTCTCACGACTGCTCCTCTACGGTCAGAAAAATACTGCGATTCGGTGTTCATTTCACATTAGCAAAATACATGTAAACTGTTACAGTTCGTACATTCAGATGTTAGGATTGCTGCACATTTTCCCTGAAGAAAGCGACGAGCGTGTAAACACGCTTAAAGTCGACATGAAAACACTCTCACAGCCCCTTTTTACTTCCACAGTCATGACCAGAAATGAGGAAAAAGTGAATAAAAAAATCCAGTAACAGGAAATATACTTAATAATTTCAACATTTACTAATACATTATCAATGTTAATACATTCATGAACTAAGAGTCACATTTTTAATAATTACCCAAACGGCAAAAAACGTGTGTGTGTGTGTGTGTGTGTGTATTTCACAATATTCAAAAAAGGTCAAAACACGTATTTGCTGGATTTTATTTTAAGATATATATATATTCACGTCAATAGGTTTTCGAGCGACATATTCTTAGCAATCGTTTTACAATTGTTAAAATATATTTAAAAATAAAAAATTTTAGTTTTTGTTCAACAATCATTTTGAACTATACTGTTAATTATATTAAAAAATAATTTGGCCATATAAAAAAAATTACAGTACGAGTAATGCAAAAAATAAAATAATTTTTATTTTTTTAGTTGATACGTAAAATGTGTTGCTGTGAGGTTTTACTAAAAGAAAGCAAACGGGGTCTGTTTTTGATTTCACATCGACTTTAAAACGAATAGAAATCGCACTTACGAACGAGAGGTGCACGGCGGAAGACAAACACTGCTCAAAATCAGATGGGTTTCCAGGCTCTCGGCACCGTTTCAGCTGCTAACTAATCAAGTAACACGCTAAAAGAAAGAAAGAAAGAAAGAAAAAAAACCCCACGCAACTCCTTTCTTCAGATCGTTGTAAAAACCGTCAAGGAGGCACAATAGAAATACAATGGCGTTTCTACAAATTTACAAAAAGAAAACACGATGGCACTGACAACTAAAATATAATACTAAAACTCTAGCATGTGTCCGTCCACAACAAATTAGACTATTTACAAACCATATACAACGTCCAAAAAGACCATGTTTCTGATTTAAAAACATGCAAAAATATCATAACCATTTCATTTGAAATATTCACTTGCTTTGTGAGTAAATAGATCACCAAAGGATCTTTAAATATCGTCCACTTTGGCTGGACCGGCGTGACTGTAAACCTCCAGCGGGATCTGGGCAGTAAACCAGCGCTCGGGACGAAACGCCGATTAAAAACGTCTTGCGATGAACCGATCCTCTTGACGAGTCGATGCTCGCGGATCGGCTTGAGAGGAAAAAGCTGAGCTTTAGTGGACCAACTGTACTTCGTTTTGGTACAAAAAATGCAATAATTGGACCTTTTTGCCCCTCTCAAAGAGGAAATCTGATTCAAGTGATAGCATCAAACACAGAGTTGACTCAGAAATCAGCATCGTTTGGTTGCTTTCATCCTTAACATGCGTGAGAAGAAAAGCACTGAAATGCCATCTTTGAGTGAACCGATAACAAGAAACTAACTATCTATCTATGACCAGCTAATGAAGAAGGCAAACAGGAAGAAACGTGATTGTTGGCATGTCTTGATAAAAAAATGCTCAAGTGCTTATTTGATGAACCCTTCTGCCCGCCTCTCTCTCTCTCTCTCTCTCTCTCTCTCTGATCTGTTAAAACAGCTGAGCAGAGTTTATGAGAGGAGAGAGAGGCGGAGGCGCAGGGTTCGTCCGCGTCCAGAGATGATCTCTGGGATGAAACGGCTTCAGCGGGTGAACGCCGGCGCTTTAGTGAGCACCTTTCGAGCCCGGCGGGTTGTGAATCCAGTCCAAGACGATCAGAGACAGGCTGCCAATCATGAAGAAGATGCCCACCACCAGGAAAATGGTTGCCTGTCGAGAAAGTGGAATTAAACGACCTGAACAATACATAACGTGATATATAATGATGCTCGTGGGGGAAAAAATAGGTAAAGATTTTTAAAAATGTTCAAAGTAATTTAAGTTAAATACAATAAAAACGTTTCTGAAAAATTATAAAAATATAAATAAAGTCAAAATAATAATTGCTGGCGTACAAGAAATGAAAATAAATAAACTAATATATATATATATATATATATATATATATATATATATATATATATATATATATATATATATATATATATATATATATATATAAAAGGTTGTTTTAATTCATTTAAATTTAATTGGAAATTCAATACAATAAAATAATTACAAAAAATATAGAAAGCAATATGATAATTAAAAAATAATTTAAATTAAATACAATAAAAACGTTTCTTAAAAATGGTAAAAATATAAATAAAGTCAAATAATAATTGCTGGCATACAAGAAATGAAAATAAATAAACTATATATATATATATATATATATATATATATATATATATATATAGGTTGTTTTAATTCATTTAAATTTAAATTTAATTGGAAATTCAATACAACAAAATCATTACAAAAATATATATAACGCAATACGATCATTTCTAGGTAGTAACTGATTATATATAATCTTTCATACGCAATCATATTCCAATCAAATTAAACACTAGTTACATTTTTAATTGATTACAAGATTACATATTATTCACACGCTATTTTATTCGAAAAGTGACATCCACCTACGATTTTAAGTTAATATATAACATATTAAACTATAATAATATCAAATAATAGAATTAAATACTTTAAAATGTTTACACTCAGATTACATTTTTATCAGATTACAGTTACTTTCCTTATGGATTACATGATTACATTTTATTTCCACATCGTTTTAACATGGACTTGAATTTTATTGACTTAAAATCTTTTATTATTATTAATAAATCATTAGAATTTTTCGCTTTTTATCAATTAAAGTTCCCCCCAGTTTAGGAAACCCAGTTATTTAATGCAATTCATGTTGCAAAAAATAACAAATCTCTCTCTTTGTGTTTATATATTGATAAATGTGGCTCGGTTTATATCACCTACAGTAAAAGCATTGAATAGCAGAATAGAATAGAATAGAATAAATAGCGTCTACACTTACAGATATTTTCTGAGGCGATCTGAAAGGTAAATTCTTGACGAGCCGCAGGTAAAACGCCGCCGGGAGGATGAAGATGAGCATGGTAGCTGCAGACGAACCTAAGGAGGAAGAGGAGGAACGAAAGCGTGTGAGATCAGGTCTATTTCTCCACGTCCACTGAGAAGAGCTGCATGAAGAAACCACTGACCGATGAAGCCGAAGATGTCTCTGATGGTGGGGACGAAGATCACCAGGAGGTTGTTGAAGGCCAGGATAGCAGCGGCGATGAGGAAGTGTCGGATCCAGCTGAACTCTTTCCCGGCGAAACACAGCGTGATGACGGAAGAGCGGATCTGAACACACACATCACCAAACCATTCAGACTATATAGAATATATAGATATGTATATATAGAAATGTCCGTTTTTCTATTTCTATTAGTTTTAACTAAAAATTGGATTTTATATAGTTTATATAAACATGAACAATTGAACAAAAATGTACAAAAATGTAAAATAAAAAATAAAATGAAACAAAAATTATATACATTTTATCATATATATATATATATATATATATATATATATATATATATATATATATATATATATATATATATATATATATATATATATATAGTAGACTTAAAAATATTAATTAATTATATGCATTATTTGACAACTATACATACATAAATATTCAACATACAATTTTTCATCAGCTTTTTAAACTTATATATTAAGCAATCAATTTATTATTTACTTTGCATTTATCTTTTCAGACCTTTCAAAGCTATTCAAAAAAAGGAAATGTGGGGGGTTGTAATAAATATGGTTCTCTGCGGGGATAACGCACATCATTTTTTAGGTTCACCGTGTTCCAAAGCTCTAAAAGCACATAAAAAAAAGAGTCTGAAATCAAAAGCCTCTGCGCCATGAAATGCTAAATCTGCTTCAGAAACACAGCTCAGTCTGTTCCAGAACAAGCGTCCTGAGGATCTACAGACCACTCCAAACAAATGAAAAGCAAACAACTTCATTTATGAACACGGTTTTCTGTTTAGATTTAATCAAAAGCCTCGGATAACTAATATTATGTTCTAAAGTTATTCTAGCGCTGCACGCACACGCACACACACACACACACACACACACACACACACACAGAAGTCTGAATGGAGCAGAACTGTATGACCCAGAGCAGGTGAGTGAATTATCTGAGAGCAGGTCACAGGACCTGGACTGATCCGCTCAGAGCATGAGAACTGGCTCACACTGGGCCAAAGTTCACACACACACACACACACACACACACAGGAACACACACACACAGGGGGCGGAGCCTCAGGCGGGATTACCCGTGTAAGCGTGAGGTAGAGTTGCATCAGCCAGCAGCGTCTGATCGGACTGACAGAGCTTGACACGGATCACTCGAGCACAGATCGCATTAAACCAGCCTGAACTTTCAACTTCTAAACACACACTTTCAGCACAGATCTGAAGTTCCTCGAACGACAGGAAGAGTCTTTAAAGAGCCTGTGAAACTAACTCTTAACTTGCTTTCACGTCTGATCTATTCACTCCTGACCCACAGGTTAAATAAATGTCCACACTTTTATTTTATTCCATGTTTTTTACATGTTATTTACTTATTTAACCAGGAAGGTCCCAAAAAAGACTTGTTTCACAGCACAAATACATTTAAATGTTAAACAAAATGTGATATATGTGATTTAAATAACATTTAATAAATATTCTTCAAATTATTAATGCAATTAACTGAATATACCACTACCAATGAAAACCTTTTTTTGCAGTGCATACCTCTAAACTCTTTTATTAGCATACCATTAGCAGGCTTAATATTATATTAATGGCATCGTACAATTCACAAAAAAATGATACAAAACCTTAAAGACATATATTTGTTTTTAAACACGTCAGTCAATCATATCTGTAAGTAAAAAAGTCTATTTTTATTATAAACAGCAGTGCAGTGCATTTTAATTAGGAACTTTAAAGTTAATTGCTACGGTTTAATAAGCGCGGGTTGCTTCATGAGACGTCTTGAGAGAGGTGTAGAGCTGATAGTGTTGTGTAAGCGTCCTTTAACAGAGAGACGCTGATCTGTGACTCTTACATAAAGCCTGAAGTTTTCTCGCCGTCACCTGGGTGCCATATTTCAGTCCGGCCCCAAAGCATTCGCATCGGAGCCCTGCGCTGACCGCAGGCATATTCCCAGGGACCCGTCTGAGACGTAACCACTGACACACTCATGCCATAGAACAACTATTTCGGGTTCGGCAAAGAACCATCTACCTCTTTAGAGACCTTTATTCACCACAAAAAAGCGTTTGTGAAACTACGAGATGTTCTTGTCCCAAGGCGTCGCAGCAGATCACCTCAAAACATTAGTAGTTAAATGTTCATTCTCAAATCAGAGGTCATAAAAACAGACCACAAGTTCTGAATTTTTACAAATGCTGTAATCTGAGAAATGTCTGTAAGATATTGTAGTCCTGAACAGCTTCAATGTGTCTGTTGTCTCGGTGCTGTTGAATTGCTTGAGCCTAGCGCGCTAGTTTCAGAGAAACTGCTCCAAAAATAGCGTCTGAGATCACAAAGACAGAAGTAGAGAGATCAGTCAACAACCGCAAAACCAGAAGAAGACGACGTGCTTTTCAGAGAAAGCCTCTCTCTGCCGTTACTCTCGGCCGGGTGAAAGCTATCATACGTGACCTTTGACCTCACATAATTCACAGCACCAGTCACAGGGTCAGAGCGCAAACTGACGTCATAAATATAGAAGAAAAAATGAAGAAAATATATATTTAAAAATATATTTATTAAAAACAATATAATCGCATTTAATAAGAAATGCTAAGAAATCTATTTAATGATTTTGAAAATAATAAATTGTATATATTTATATCATATATAATGTGTTTTATATAAAATACAAAAGTTATTTTACCTTTACATACAAAATTTATGATTAAATTTTGAATTATTTGAATTTTTTTCTTGAATTAAGTGACTGGTTATTCATTTTTAAGCCAATATTATGTTAAATAAATAAATATAGATATATTTTAAATGATAAAAATCAAAATATATCATATATAAATATATGTATTAATATATTTATAATCCAACATAATTATTTGAATACATTTGTTTCGTTGTAATAATTATTTTTATATTTTAAAAAAATGATCATACTTTACATACATATATTACAATTTACAATATATGTGTACTTTATCTTAAATTCTATAATGAATGCTAAAATATGTATATATTATTTTAGATATTAATTAATTAATGAAATAGTAACAAAGTATATATAATTACAAATTTAACTGAAGTATTCATATTTTAAAAATACATAAAATTAAAACAGAAATGTGTAAATGTATATATTAGTAGACTATTATACGTGCCCTTTTCAACAAATATTTTTCTTGAACTCCTTTGTAAGTGCAGAGTGTTGAAAGTGTAATAAATCAAACTATTCACGTACAGATGTGTTCGGTGTGGCCTGACCCAATCGAGCACCTGATACAAGTGCAACCGGAGCTGAAGGGCCCCGGGCTCCTTTATAAGGGCACAGAAGCGGAGCACCTGTCGCTGCTCGTGAAGCAAATGTGCTGCTGAAGATCCTTGATTGAGTTTTGGGAACAGCATGCATCGGAAATCAATCCGAGATGTGTCCTGAGAAAACTGCTAGGGATCCGCCCACCCCGTCTCAGCCAATCACAAACACCCTGGGCTTATCAGTCGTTTCACATTCGGAAAAAAGGAATTTAACACTTTAAAGCGTCCTATTTACACATTATATGTACTTGCTGTGGTAATAACTGTAAATTATGCCAAATTACATGCAACGAACCCTTAACCAAACCCTAAGCTCACAGTTAATTAATATCACTCAGTGTTAAACTTATTTGCACTGCAACACCAACCAGTTTTATTATCATCTTCAATGAGGTTTATATCTCCAACTGTTAGTATGTCTGATATGCTTTTGTCATTTTTTTAAATATATATTTTACCGCTTTTTAGGTTTCATTAATTTCATTTCAGCTTTAGCGCAGTGCAGACTGACTGATTTCACTTTTTATTATTTTATTATCCAGTTTTCATTACTGTTATTATTAAGTTTAAATATTAAAATAAAATCTTTATTTAAATACTTAGATTACGTTTATTATCGTTATATCTTTACATTTTTTGTTAGACATTTTAATTTGTTTTAATTCAATACTGGTTAGTTGCAAGGTTATATTTGATTGCATTTTTCATTTACTTTTAATTGAATGATACAGATATTAGTTAATGATAAGAACCCTGGAAAGGTTATAAAAAAATAGTTTACCACGCACACAAGTCAAGTCCCCATTGACTTTCATAGTGCAGAAAAAAACCCCAGCTAATAATGCTAATTTTCAAATTAAAACGGATTATTCAGGCTGAATGACTTGGACGTCAGTGATAGTACGGTTCAAAGGTGACGGCTCTGAGCTCATCACACTCACTCGGAGCTCTGCTCTCTTTTAGCGAGTGTCGTCTGACTCAAGGTCTCCGCAGGCCCTCAGACAAAACAAAAGAGTTCTCGAGAACAAAGGCCGTGACATTTAAAGATTTGAAGGCCAAGAGCTCCTCGGAAACACGAAATGCCACGCGGCTCAAACCCTGCGACCCTGAGCAGGCCTCCGCTCCGCTCCACACCGAATGACCGGCGTGTGTGTGTGTGTGTGTGTGTGTGTGAGTGAGTGAGTGCCTCCGGTGGACACAGGCTGAAACTGCGTAGAGCTCACTGCACCAGGTAATATTCCACTGGCTTTGATCGCCCCTCCCTCACTGTGAGCTGTGTGTGTGTGTGTGTGTGTGTGTGTGTGTGTGTGTGTGTGTGTGGGGGCAGGGCTTGAGCGAAAGAAGCTCTCCATCACCCTCTGCCTGTCACACGACAGAAACATACACTCTTTTGTGACCCAGAAACACAAAAGCAGTCATAAGCAGCACGGGTGTATTTCTAGCAAATGTTCGAGTCAAAATGATGCCTTTTTCTTTCAAGCCAAAAATAGTTAGGATATTAATTAAAGATCATGCTCCATGAAGATATTTAGTAATTTTCCTACCGCGAAACCTCGTTTTTGATTAATAATGTGCATTGCTAAGAACTTCATTTGGACAACTTTAAAAGTGATTTTCTCAATTTTTAGATTTCTTGCATGCTCAGATTCTCAAATGGCTGCATCTCAGTCAAATGATGTCCTAACAAGCCGTACATCAGTGGAGAGCTCATTCATTTACCTTTCACATGATGCATAAACCTCACAAAATCATATTCATATTTTAATCATTTTAATTAATACGTTTTTTTGTTATTTAGTGCCTTTATAGCGACTTGCTCAGTTTAAGTGTTTATATTTTTAATTTCAGTTAAAGTTCATTTTATATGTATTATTTTTCTACTTCCTTGAATTTTTATTTGCTTTTGTCTTTTTTAAGGTTTTATATTTTGCAACTCGTTTAATTAATATAGTTTTTTTAGCATCTTGTTTTTTTATTAGAGGGATTATTTATTTTAGTAAATCAAGTTAAAAAAATTGTTGCCTTAGAATGTAATGAAATATTATATTAGTTTTAGTTATTTTAGTGCATAAAGCTGCACTAAAGAAAAACAAGAAACATCGTCTTGTCAACCAGTTTTCTTATTTTTAGTTTGTCCAAGTAATGATATAGTTTTAAGTTAACTATAAAACCCTGGACCAAACCAGCTTGTAATCAAGGTGCAGAATGTGTTCAAAAAAAGTTTGAAATTACTAGCAGCTGCGTAAAAGTTGTTCCTAGTTCCTAGGTGACTGATATGATAATGATGCAATTATATGGGACAAATAAGTGGTAGCAAAATATGCACTAAAATTGTGAAAATTAACCGACAACAAATTATTTTTCTCAGAGAAGGCTGCCAAAGCTGATAACCTCAATAGAGCAGCGCCCTCTGGTGGACATCATACAACAGGGCTTTAAAGAGCAGCATGCTGAGGGTGTGTTTAGTTACTCACGGGGAAGAGCACTATGGGAACGGTCAGAGTCACCGCCGTCAGAACGGCCAGACGCACCAGAAGAAGCATCGTGTCAAACTTGTAGACCTTCGTGAAGGTGTGAAGCAGCTCCGCCTCCACGTGATCTGATACACACACACACACACACACACACACACACAGAGAGAGAGAGAGAGAGTGTAATGTGTGATGATGAAAAAGCGCTGAAGGTGTAAGAAGAGCGTGTTTTTAACGTACCGTAAAAGGTCAGATAGCCGAAGAGAGCCGAGAGCAGGTACATGACCAGCATGGCCAGGATGGACAGGTTTGAGACGCGCTGCATCTTCTTCCGAGAGCGGCTGAGGAAACATACAGCGTCAGAAAATATACGCGAACAACTGGGCAGAAAGACGCAAAATATCGTCTAAAAATAGTCTAAATATCCAACCGCTTTTGTTACTACACTTGATGCTATTTGGAAGAAAAAAAATGTCAAGTATGTGTGTGTTTATTTTATATATATATGTATATATATATTGTTAGCATAATATATGTGTGTGCTGTGTATATTTAAGATGTATATATTTAAATACAAACAAATACATAATTTATATTTAATATATACATAGCATTTTTTTCTAAAAATACGCTGTTGTAGTAGATATTTACACACAAAAAAAAAAATATATATATATATATATATATATATATATATATATATATATATATATATGTATATAATAATACAGTCCAATGTTTTAAATTCCCATTTTTTGTAACAGGAACTGATGCTGTTTGAAAATAATACTACGCTAATAATAACAGTATTACTTGCACACACACACTGTTACACCTGTTATTAGGCATTTTCAACAATGGTGCATTATGTTTTAGTCTTTACTGCACAGTATGAATCTGTCTAGACTGATAGGCGTTCTCATTGTTATTGGTGAACATGCACACAGTTCTGCTCACTCTTTGAGTTCACTGTAGATGGGCAGAACTTCAGGATGACAGACGAAGGCGAAGGCGAGGATGGGAACGGTGTAGGCGGTCTGAAACACACAAACACAGCGTGAGGATCCTTCCACGCACAGCGCTGGTCCGACCGGCTGCGCCGCATGTCTGAGAGCTCACCTGCGAGTTGAAGACGAAGTATTTGGGCGTGCACATGTCCTGCTGGTCTTCTGGGTGAGGGGTGAGCCGCACGGCGCTCTGGAGCGGGTCGTGATCCGGGCCCGCAGCGTGCTCCGGGTGAGCTTCTGAGATATACGCCAGCGCCGAGGTGTTCGGCAGAGAGTACAGGCCCAGAGCGTCAGAGCCGTTCAGACTCATGTTGGACTCGTGCTGGTAGAAGAACGGCAGAGGACACGGCAGGATCGTCTTCTTATAGATCAGCTGACGAGGAAGAAACAGAGCACCAGAGAGGGACGATAAGACACAGCTCAAGAAAATTTGTGTATTTAGTCAATTTCCTGCAAATATATCAAAAGGCACGTGAAGCTGCTGTACATGAAGAGCAAACGTACCACTCCCAGGAAGAACACCATGCAGGAGAGAGAGAAGCCGCTGGTGTACCCCAGGTACCCTGATGAGGCGAGAACCAGAGTTACACACACTTCACAACACCTCACACACACACACACACACACTCACCGAGGTTCTTCAGCAGAGACAGAGGCAGGATGATGGCGATGGACACCAGCACCACCACGTAATTCCCGTTCAGATACCATTCACTGCACACACACACACACACACACACACACACACACAAGATCACGCTCTTCATTTCTACACCATAGATTGCTTCGGCTTCAGCTTTAAAGAGTCATTATTCAGTATTTTGTCTCATTTATATCTAAACATCTTTAAAACGGGATCAAAACACCAATACAAATGATATCCCAGACACTGCTACAGATTTCCGTCACAAATCTTTTGCTTTCATCCACAAACAGTCTTACCCAGAGCTCTCCTCCAGCCCCAGAAAGGCTCTGATCACCTCGGGCAGCTCGTACTTGACTATGAACAGGTAGCTGGACATGGCTGAAGACGAGAGGAACACATTAACATCACATCCTTCACGCTAAACACTAAACCCTTCTAAACACAGCATCACTACCTCCTATGTTCTGCAGAGTGATTGATCCAAAAGCTGCCATTTTTCCCGGCCATCCAAACGCTTTTTCGCCGAGCTTCTCGTAGATCAGTGAGCCTGCAGCCGGGGGACAGTACAGCATTATAGCACGCACGTTTCATAAATCAATGTGTGTGTATGAGCTTTCTTCGACGAGCCCACCTCCTTCTTTGGCCGTCACTAGTAAGAGATGAACGGAGTACAGCGACAGGATAGCGACTCCAAACAGCAGAATGCTGGAAAAACAGAAGAAAACATCAGAAACATAAAGCATCTTGTGTTCGAACACGCAGAGCTACACAGGGAACGTTCTGGCAACGGTTTTTAAACGTTATATAAATGTTACATTTGAAACGTTCTTGTAAATGTTCCATCTTTCTAACATTCTCAGAATGTTCTTATGATTATTATTTATATTATAACATTTAACATAAACACTGAAAATAAGAATTAACATTTTTAAACATTTTATAAAAATTTATAAAAATATAAAAAAATAAAAAATATATATATATATATATATATATATATATATATTTTTTTTTACATGTACATAAATGTATATATTTATACAAAAATGTTATAATGTATACAAGCATGTGTTTGTTTTGATTTATACAAAATAAATATACACATTACACACACACACATACACACACGTTACATAAAGAAAAATCTTTATTTTGAACCAATTAGACTAGTAAAAATAAAGTTATCAGAATGTTGTAAAATATTCTTATAAGCTTTAAATAATGTTACAACATTTTTAGGATATTAAACATAAATGTTAAATAATATAATAATAATAAAATTTTATTCAATATTAAAAATAAACATTAATACTATTTTATTCGCTGTAAAACGTACAGTTTTCTTTTGATTAAAGGTTACAAAATTAAATATGAGTTTTATTTTTAAAAGTTCTTAGAAAATCGTTTATCATTCAATTTCATATCTACTTATTTAATGCTTTAAACCGTTTTGTACCGTCCTAATTTTGTTTTCATAAAATACCATTTTGTTATTTGCAGTGCTTGTTATCTTCTAATTTCGTGATTTGTACCAGAACCAGTTAGAGTTAACAGTTTTGAATCGCAAAAATAATAACAGTTATTCAGTAGTTAGAGTGATTCAAGCACAAGTCAGTCGTTTTTCCTTTCACTAACCTGCTCGCCTGTTTCAAAAGGATTGTTAGCATTAGAGCGCTAGCATTAGCGCTGTGTGTGATCAATGCACAGACACACATACGCAGAGTCTGCATTTAGAAAACGCTTCAGAAATAAACTACAGTTAATGTTACTCAACAGGCGATAAAAGACGAGACGTAAGGAACAACATAAGTCTTTCAGACGAGAGTATTACAGCGGATGCTAAAGTCAAAGACACGCACTGACAACATTTGCAGTTTGTCTAAAGCTAGATTTTTAATTATCAGCAAAGCTAGTCCGCAATTAGGCCTATTTTAGCCAAGCCTGAACAGGAAGAGAGTGTCTGAACGACATATAAAATGACCCATGAAGCACTGACTGACGCTCAGCTGCAGCGAGACACAAACCGAGCGACAGAATCAGTGAATGATGGATGGGTCACCCGACACCGGCCTCCTGCGGCTCACGCTACAGGAATAACCGCCTGACACGAGCGCCGGAGAATGAATGAGCTCTGAGCACTCAGGTGACTGTTGAAGGTGTCACACACACACACACTCTTGATTTTTGTGAATTGTGGGGACGCTGTACAGACTTTATGTGCTATTGCCCTACACCAACCCTACCCCTAACCCGACCACAGCTACAGTATGCAAGCTTTTTGAATTACGGTGACACCTCCAGGTTGTAATATCTCACTCATAACCTTGTCATTACACACATTTGTGCCCCCATAAACCACAAAAACCAACACACAAAGTTTAACCCCTCACTGAACATCAGATACTACTCTAAATATATCCATATAGTTTATTAGTGATACGCGAGGTGTAGCGTGTCGTCCCGACAGAGCGAGAGCCAGCACATTCCTAGATAAGAACCTCTCCAGGGCTTTCTGGAACTAGCTCTGTGGCTCTAGAGCTGTAGTTTTTATTCATTTTATTTCATTTTTCATCTCGGTTTTATAAGACAGTAAGAATACTTACCATATATACACACTATATATATTTGTATCTACTGCTTTATTTTAAAACCTTTAAAATTGAAGTATGCATAAAAAATAAATAAATACATACACATTTTTACAGTTTTATTACAGCAGTTTTATCAAAACTTTTGAAATATATTTCAGTAGATATATTTGGATTTATTTTGTTTTATATATTTTAATAACGTGTATGCATTTTTCATTATTATTATTATTATTTTTTATTGTATTATTTTTTTATTGTCCTACAGTTTTTCCAGCTCTTTTTTTGTGTGTGAAATGCCTCACACATCCCTTGCATTAAAAACGACACAAACACATCATGTGCAAACGTTAGATTTGTGTGTGTTACAAGAGAGCATTGTGTGTTGTAGAGCTTTTGGTGTGTCAGCTTTCAGAAACTGTGTTTTGTGTGTAAGCAACACAACCAGTGGCTTTCACAACTAGGATTAGGATTGGCTGAAAGTTCACCTGATTAATATTCATGGGCTGATACATGCCCCTCCCACTTCCCCACGGTATACTCACACAAACAGTACGATGCCGGTGTTGGCCATTGCAAAAGACAATCCCAGAATTCCACTGCCCATGATGGCGTTACTGAGGTTAAAGACAGACATCCCAAACGAAGCGTGACCCGGGTGCTGCGAGACACAGAGACGGACATAAACCACAGCTCCAGAGAGAGGATACGAACACGCTAATGAGCTTCACAACACGGGTCTTACATATTCTTCTTCCTCATATTTCTTCTTCTTCATGATACCATCGGTGAGAAACTTCTGACTCTCTGCGTCCTCCTCGTCCAGAAGCGAGCTGCGGTTCACACAAACACGTCACTTTCTTTCACAGGGGCTGTTTGATGCTACATAAACATTTCAGCATGCGTGTCAGACGTCACACGGCGCCGGGGTTCAACGCACCTGTTAATGGTGGCCTTCTCTGAATCGATGGGCATGAAGCGCTCGTCCACGCTGCTTTCATCGTCCGCCTCCATGCTCACTTTCTTCAGCTCCATACGCTCCATGTTTACAGATAAGGATTTGGTCTTTAGAAGAACTGGAAGGAGAACCAGAGAAGTTTGGTTAGAGCTTATGATGTGACTAAAACCTTATATCACGATAAGAGCACGGTATATCACGGTAACTTAAAAAAAAAAAAAAAAATATATATATATATATATATATATATATATATATATATATATATATATATATAACAATATTGGCTTTGAATATGGCATTAGAGTTTTTGATACATAGAATTTCCATAATTCTTGTCACCACTGCCAGCTAATACAAGTTTAAAAAGAAGGGGGAAAAAAGAGAATAACCTCAAAAACCTCAAGCTCACTGAAGCAACAGGACTAAAAAAACGCAAAAAATAAATAAATAAAAGCACTGTGTCATGTTCAGTGTGTAAATTAAATTTTTTCACATTAGATGATATCATATGAGGTTTTCTCTCTCTGCTTTTTGATTAGCATGAATGACAGGCAGCAGGAATATTAGACTACTGTCACTTTAAGACTGAACGTCTGGATCCAATATATTGTTACATAAGCATTTTCTTTCTCAGCTGTTTACTTTCACTTGCTCTTCAAAATGGTGCTACGGTGACGCAGACAAATCAAGTCATTTTTGACATTTTCTTTGTGCGCAAAAAAGTCTTGTTGCTTCATAACATTCAGATGTTTTCATCATTTTCTGGATGCTGACAGTGTAAATTTACTTTGGAGTCAATGGGACAGTCACAAGCCTCCAGGTTTTCATCTAATAACCAATAAAGCAACAAAGACATTCGTGCGCTCTATGAGCTTTGGATTCATTCGCTGTTATTTGCCTTAAGAAACACATGGTGATCAAGAAAATCTCTACCAGGTCACAAATTTCTAACGGCATCTAGAATCAACCCCGAGCAGCGGCTCAGATATAACCTCGATACATCATTCCCAGTTTATTCGTGACTTTAATCAGGAAAAATCTGTTAATACGTCCAAATTCTGGCAGATTTACTACTCGTATGTTCACGCCAAGTGACCCTGAACCGATCCGGCTAAAATCAAGTCAACAATTTGTTGCCAAATGTATTGACTGGGACTCTGAACATGTTGTGATACATCAATCAATATAACCTCAACACTAAACAAATCTGGCTTGTTCTAGAGGTAAAACACGTCACGAGGTTGTTTTCCACCAATTTCAAGGTTGGTTGTTTTTAAATATATTGTCATATCGGCATCCAAGGCGCAATATAATACAAACTTTTGAGAGACTACAATATTGATGTTCTGCAGGTCCTTTGCCCATCAGTTTCAAGGACGGCCAGCAACACGACCTTTCACCCATGGACAGTGAGCACAGTTCGACGGCTCTCTTCGTCTAGTGCGCTCCGTTGTGGCGTTTGGATATTTGGACGGGCATGAGATGGATGAAACTAAATGAAGAAGTGCTACAAGCCAGATCTGAGCTTGCACAAGCTCAACAACCGATAAGCCATGCCTTCAACATCACAGAACATCTAGTTCTTCTGTCTTTATCAGTTTCTATTTTCAGCCTCAGGAAGTCACTAGTTTGAGCTAACATGTTAATTACACATCAGAGAGAAACACTGAGCTATGGTCATCTGCAAGGTTCATATTTTTTCATTATTTATTTTATTTTGATCACATATTCATTTATTCTAAATAATATATTTTATCATGACAATCACACACGTCACTGTTGCTGGATTCAGAGTTTATTCCCCGTCGAGGGCTGCTCCAGCTCCACATAAAGGCTGTGTTTGTTCAGTGTTTGGGTTGAGGACTCATGTATCTGTGTCTGATCCGCTCCATGACGCACTAGCCCTGGAATCAGCCACGTTTAGCCTCGCTCCGGCACACACCTGTTACGAACACACACTGCACACTGGCCTCAGGTCAGCTATTTCCAGCCCATGCAAGGCACAAACCGTCCTGAAAACCATTTCCTGAGCGTCCAGAACATTACATAAGACTCCGATGAGCCAGTTAATAAGCCAAAACACCGCCAAACCATTCTTACACCCAATTACCCACAATGCATCTCTTCACCGACACAAAGCCCTCATTGATAGGATTCATAAATGTGGCCAGAGAAACTGCTGCACTACAGACTCATGGAAATATTCCACAGGACTAGGAATAAACGCAGACGGGGTACATTTACTGCTTTCACATACGAGAGCGGTTTTACAGAGTAAACAGCTTTTACTGCTGGACTGTCAGATACACAGACATTCAAAACAACGGCAGTAAGAAAAACACTTCAAGTCAGAATAAATGTCAATCACTAATTTGTCCGTTAATGACTGCCACTCAATGCATTAAAATAAAACAACAGTGGGTCTAATCCAATCGCACCGATCAGTTCTACAATCACAGCTAAACCGTTTTTATCTACTCATCTGATATGAATAATCTGATGCTTTGTGTCCATCAACGTCCAAATAAAAGCAGTAAGCAGTGTGAAGAAATTCCATTTTCAAAGTTGTTAAGAAAAACAAGATTATTGCCAGCTAACACGGAAAATCCTCACAATGTTTTTCTTTCTTATAAATTTTAAAGTTCTCATAAATTTTAGGACAAAATGTTCTTGGAATCTTCCTATAACTTCATTAGTATTCTTCTTACATTCTCACACGTTACGATATAATGCTATATAATGATACAATGAGAACATTCTAAAACAGTTTGTGTGTTATTTGTGTGGGACGAAAGCTGAAAATACCAAGAATACCAAAAATACCAAAGAAAATACCAATTTACCAATTCAGGTAAATTTACCATTTATTGGTATCAAACACTTCAATCACTTGATTGTCAAAAATATTTGATGTTTTACATTTACAGCAAAAACCAAAAACCATTTAATAATATATATTACATATTCACAGCTGCCTATGACTTTAGATCTTATCCAATATGAATGCGTCATGTTAACAAAAAAAAAAAAAGTACAAAAGCTGTCACTGGGGTGAAACTTTTTAAAAAGCCATTTTTTCCACACTAAAGGATGCATATTAATGTTAAAAGGTTACATATTAATAATAATGCAGCATAGCGAGATAGAAGATCATGGTTCATTTATCTAAACTAAGAATTTAAATACCTTTCATGTAACTTTGGCTGTAAGACATCAAGTCTAAGAACAAACTCCAGCCTTGTAAAACCAGCCTAACCAGCAGAGAGCAGATAAAGCTGATGCAACAAACCTAAACAGACCCTGTTAATGAAACACAACCACACCTTTAACTACAGTACACACTGAGAAACACTGAGACCTGATAGTCTCATAACTAATGCAGCTTTATGTGCAGCATCTCTCAACACAATTCAACTCTTTTAGATTTACGACCGAAAGCAGAAAGTAGAAAATACCTCAATCGGTTGTCCTAGCAAAAGCCAATTAACCCAACACAAAATAAACCATCTAAACCATCTAAACCAAACCGCTCAGATGCAGTTTGAGCGAATCTTGTGCAGACTGGCTTTAAACCGGTTAGTTGTGCTGTCATCGTCAATGCCTCCAAGCAGCTGGAGCTGACCTGAGTGTTTTACGATGAGAAACATTCGCTCTTCAAAGGGAATGTCTGTGTTTGTGCTTGAACCAGCATTCTTCAAGCCACCGGCTGGACGCAGACCACACACACACACACACATACAGAAGCACCAACAACCAAACACAAAACCCACAGATCTCCTCAAGCATTAACCCAGTTATAATGTATTAATGATTGTTTGGTTACTCACATTGAAAGCCGGTCAGATGCAGGACGTGCTCACAGATCAAGGATGAGCTTGATTTTTTAGCCCTGGAGGTGAGTGGAAGCTTTAAAGAGCGTTGGGAGGGCCCACCTCAGCCAATCGGGACGCTTCTATGGCAACCACTCAGCTGGAAGCTCCGCCTCCTCTCCCCTTCACCTGCGTCACTGAAGGGCACACGGGCTTCCAGAAATGAGTTTGAGATAAGGCGACGGGTTGCATCAACTTCTGTTTGCACTGGGGCAAGACTCTGGGGTCGCTCGGCCTCACGGACGCTGATATTGAAGACCCGCTCTGGGACGCCAACCAACAGCTCCAATCTGCATACGCGACTGAGGCGTGTGCGCAAACACACACACTGACACACACACCGCGGGTCACTGATCAAAAACCCAGAGATGAACTGAAACTTCATTTAACTCCGATCAGAAATCCTATTGGCAGACATCAGCCAACGACCACATCTAATTAAAAGACATGCTGCATTTATTGGGATATTTTGAAAAATATTAAAGTAAGAGTATATTACATATTAAAGTGAGTAAAATAGATGTTTTTATTAGTATTATTAAGTTGTTATAGATATTTTATTCTCCAAACATTTAATGTGCCTTCTATGGCCATAAAATCACTTTTTTACGTTTTTACACTTATACATCAACATTACATTCAATAATCATATCTTCTAGGTATCAATATCAACCACTGAAACATCCATCAGTGCCAATTAAAATTCTGGCCACCCATATATTTCCAATTATTGGTGACTTTGGTAAATACTTCAAATATGTAGCTACATAATCTCCAGACATCAATGTTGGCGATGTTGGTCAAAACTCCACCAGTGCCAATTGAAATAGCTACTGATCACCAATATAATATTGTTCTACTTTTTTTTCCCACAAAAATAGGATAATATGTGTGTACTCAACATCAACATTTTATCCAATACGAGAACTCTGGATATCTGTCCATGTTGGCCATTGAAAAATCCATCAGTGGCAACTGAAATAGTTTTATAGTAGTACTTTAAGTTGAATAAAAAAGTGGTAAACCAGCTAAACCACCCCGAAGGTGGGTTTGTGCTAGTCTGTATCTTGGGAGGATCGAACCAAGAACCTTTAACCAGTACACCACATCCTCCCAAACAAATGGTCCCAGTCAAACCATTCAACATGAGGCATTTAAAGAGTCCAATAAATCAATCAGCTCCTACATCATGACTGCGTCTGAATGTCCTCACAAGTTACTGAGAGTAAAATGCTAGTTATAGTAAAAAGCCAATCTTACTTGATGCAGGTGCTCCAATCTCAAGGAGAAAGAGCCTTCCTGTGCCGAGAGGCCTTTCCTTATACGGAGACACTCAACACTCTCAATACCACGAGCCAATCAGCAGCTCCGGCTCAAGGGTCAAACACACAACGCTCCACAGAAACACAACACCTCTACCTCACACTCAGAGTACTGTATAATACATTCAATTACTAATTTGTTAAATATGAAGCTAAACGTTCAGATTTTACTGGTAAATCTAGTTCCTTTAACCTCAAAACAAATCCAAATACTATAGTGTACCCAAAATTAACCCATCATTTTGTTATTTAGATGCCATTTTTTATAAAGATGAGAGCCAACAACAATAAAAATATACTCTAAGCCTTTTTTGGGATACAGTACACTCTAAAAAATCTTCATGATGGACTGTATGCTGAATTTAAAATTCATTTTTACAGTGCTGCAAAGTTTTTTTTATTTCCATTTAAAATGAATATAGATTTATAACACAGTACTTTGTGTTATTTTTCCTTAGCGATCCGTTTCTGAAAACTAGTCAACAGTGCTTTGCGTTTTTGAAATTGGAACATTTAAAATGTGAAAGGTTTCAAAATGTGAAAACATCTCATTTTTCAAACATCCTCTCTCCTCTGAGCAGTGTGAAGTTTCAGCAACACAAACTTTAGGATGACTTCTGCTTCTGAGAACCCTTGAAATGTGAAAAGAGTCCAACAGACGTGTCTGATTCAAGTCATCAGCTCATCAGCAAAGACTCCAAGACCTGAAATAGATGGCTCAGGTAAGAGAGAGACACCAAAAATGTGTTCTGTTGATGTGCTTCCAGGAACAGGGAAGGGGAACACGGACAGGGTCTCTCTTGCAGCATGCACATGCCAAAGATCACGGTCTGCGCTGTTGTCCATGTGGGAGCGGTTGCCATAGAAACAGAGGAGAGATGCCACACTGAGAAACAACATTCCACACTCCCGCCCGAGACCAGCAACCCAAAGACTGGATAAAACTACACATGATTTATATTCGTGTGACATTCAGATCCCCAACCTGCACGCTCTCAGCGCTCTTATTTCTCTGAGCGCTCGCAGCAGGACTCATGTTCTCCTTCAGATCTAAGATTATCCAGCCCGACCCTCCGTACGGCTCTAGATTACATTACACAAATATATCAAGAAGCAGAAAGACAGACACCAGGAACCCCCACCAACTCTCAACACGGCTTCACCTTTGCTCCATAAAATCTAAAGAAACATATATGTCCTTCTTTAATATATTATTAAATTAAGTATATATTTAATAGTAATGTACTTTTTTTCCCCCTCAAGGCAGGTTGCCCATGACAACGTCTAACAAGTTTAGCTTGGAAGTAATATTGCAAATATAACTTTGTTAATGCATCACATGTTAAGAAATGTTTAAAATAATGTTTTTGACCTCAAAATGATGAAAACTCTAGAAGCTAAGCATCGTTAAGACTGAACTCAGAATCAGTTAAAAAAGCATTATTAACAGAAAGGTTAATGCAACTTTGAGCTGATGGTGTTTGAGCTGATGGTGGCGTTCTACGGTTTGAGATCAAATTTGGCACAGGGCTAGCTGAGATTCTGCTCAATGAGCGTGCCAAATTTCAAAGCTTTTAACTGTAAAATCTTTGGGATTCCTCAGATTTACTGTGAGCAGAAACGGTAGACATGAGAAAATACGTTGCTACACATCTTTGGTGCTCGACCTCCACAAAAAACGCTTGACTGAATTAAAAAAAAAATGATTGCGAATGCAAAAGCCTGACAAAGAGTTTCTGATGTTTATTTTTTGGTTGTCATGTCCTTGGTTTCATCTCTCCGTCTAACATCTTATCAGTCTATTGATTAGTTCATTGCAGAACACATATTGGACAGACCTGTGCTGCTTGCATTGAAAATAGCGCAAGTCGGAATGAATGACGACAAAGCCGTGGAGATTTTCACGTGAGGAAAACCCCCCAGACAACCCCAGTGTCCATGTATAAGTGACCATGTATCTCCAGAACACTGTAGATTGCGGCGGGCTTTTCACGGGCACTAGTTTCATAAATATACCTCGTGATAATTCTGATCATAATTAGAATAAACGTCATGTCCAATCTGAAGCTGCTGATGAAGGGCGATACTAGAAAGGTGACATTCTGGGCGTCTCTGCTCTGGCTTGGCTTGACAGGAACATTGTGGCTTCATCTGTGTTTGTTCTTTGAGGTTATTTCGGTCTTTGAGTTTGCGCCAAAACTACAGTTGGGTCCAAGAATCAGTTCTTTTTCTAAAGCGCTTTCATTATTGGATAAACCACTGAACCCAGTAATTCCTGTGATATTAAAAGCATTCATTCTTTGAATTGTCACCAGAAATAACTACACTGTGATACAATTATTTAAAAACAATTACTGTATTTCCTGGAATAAAGGTTGCTTTTCTATCATCTGAAATGTGCTGCGACTTTTATTGAAATGCATCATATATAAGGCAACTTACATCAAGCACGAAAAATGCTAAGACTCATGCAGAAGGACTGAGGTTTATTTGCACAGTGCATGTCACACATGCCATTGGCTTCAGTTTCACTTTAAATAAAATTAAGCTACATTTCTGAATGCCAAAATAATACAGTTTATAGGAATTGTTCTGGCAGTAGCATGCATACAACATTTGCTCGAAGTTTTAACAACTTTGCCAAGTAAGTTTGATACATTTTTTAAAACATTGATAATGTTCTCAAAGGGTCAGCAATAAAACATTATTCATAAATCATTCTAAAATATTTTAGTTGGAAGTTCTCATTTTAAACGTTGCGACTTGCTTTAGAATCTTCAGAGAACACACAAAAAAATGGTCAAATGGAATGACCTCATAACGGTTTAAATATTAAAGAAAAAATCTCAAATGCTCACATGACATCACAATAACGTTTTCATAATCCAAATGTAACTTTGGCAAAAATGTTCTTAGAAGATATTTTCTTCAGCTGTGACATACGCTACCAGTCAAACGCTTTTAAACTGTATGATTTTATTATTTTTGTCTGATATTGGATCCAGAGTACAGCGAAAGCAGCAAAATTGTAGCAAATCAGAAAATAAGAATATTGAAACATTCTGCGTGACCGAGCACACTATCTGACTCAGATGATTGACGATTATCGTTCATCTCTGACTGAAACCTGGCAAGCAGGTTATTGCAGTTCAGAATCCCGACATTGCAGAGTCACTGTTTAAATTGTGTAAAGTGAACAAGGAATTGTTTGCTTTTACTAGTTTTACTATGCTGGGCCTCAAACTACCTAGAGCGAATGTACAAAAGGTCCACGAACATGACGGACTGCAGCGGCGCCGCGATGTGTTTGAATAAGCAGCTTGATCCTAAACCGTTGTCTGCATCTAGAGCACCCCAAAAAGATGCATCCCAACGAACAAACACATCTCTGGTAGTCGTAACCGGTTCACGATGTTCTGTTCTGTTAAAACGTGTTTTTGACGAGCACAAGTAAATGACGGTGAAGGACGGTCAGACGAACGCAATGCACCTACTAACTGAACATCTTTATAGCTCAGACCTTAAATTAAAAAGGGTTAAATGCATGCATGCAATACCGATAATTAATGGAAGTGCTCATGGATTATTAAAGCTCCCCCCAGTGTAGTGTGTGTGTGTGTGTGTGTGTGTGAGAGAGAAAGATGGAATGAGCTGAGCATTTGTGGGCGGTTCACACATTACAGAATGTTCTGGAGTAGCATGCACAATACAACTGCAGCACAGAGTCACTCTTTCTCAGTCTTATGCATTGCTACCAGTTTAAACGTAGTTTGCAATCAAGACATACTCTTCGGTGAAAAGGTGGGCTTTCTTGCTGTTTTGAAAAGGGCCTGCTAAATGCCTGAAGAATAAGAGTGCATGTTAAACGCAAATGGAGCCAGAGCAGTATCCTCGTCTGATAACAATAGTAAAGTTCACACGTGTCCCTTGTACAGGCTAAAGCTCGATTGTTTTGGATGCCGCTTCCTCCACGCGACGATATACACCGACTACAACACCCCAGACCTCGTGAAATAATACACATGTTGTAAAACACTTGGTGTGAGAATAAGAGCGCAGTGTGCCTTTAAAGCCTTTAAAGGTTTGCTCGACTGATATCAGCACGAGCTCCGGCGCGCGCCAAACACAAACGCTTTGTTGCGCGTGGAAGCGACGCGATAATGCCCAGCAAAACATTCAAAACGCACGCTTTTCTTCACGCATACATCTTTCGGTACGCGCTGAAATGCTACAAACATGTTGCTTTCCCGTCCGTTTGCACGAGCCTGCACGATAAAGTAACTCATTTTGTGATTTGCGCAAAAATGCATGCAAACGTTACTACGCTTTGTCGTTCAGCAGCCTCGAAATAATCAGTATTTTTTAAATATATGTACGTGTGTGTGTGTGTGTTTGTGTGTGTGTGTTTAAAGCAATCATTTTGTGATTATAATAGCGATTCAGAGATGCTTCCAAACGTATGATTTCAATCTCGCGCCGAACCGTGATGCTGCAGAGCGACGTCGATGTTTCGCTTTCATTCTGGTCACAAATGTGTGTGTATCTGTGTGTTTGCACCCACCTGGATCCTTCAAGGAGTCCGCGCAGAGCTCGCAGGATGGAGAGAAACTGGCGTCGCTCCCCGAGCTCGAACCCGCTGGACTGGGAGGAGTGCGTGGAAATTTCCACCATGTGATGATGGCAGACCCTCCACGAGCATCAAATTACAGCACGAGCGCACACACACACACACACACACACACACACACACACACACACACACACACACACACACACACACACACACACACACACACACACACACACACACACACACACACTCTCTCTCTCTCTCTCGGGGGTCTCTTCCATCATGTGTACGTGAAGTCCTGTTGGTCCGCAAGTGTGTTTGGGAAGTTTGTGCTCTTGGACGGCTTAGTCTTTATTTTATTTTTTAGGGTCTTTTATTTAAGCATTGTTTCATTACTATTTTTTTACATATTTATTCATTTACAAAATAGCTACTAGCGACATTGTAGTTAATGGAAAAATATAATTCCAAAAAGCACTATTAAGAAATCTGGTAACGCTTTACAATAAGGATCATTAGTTAAGGTGAACTAAGAGTGATTCTGCAGCATTTATTAATCTTAGCTATTGCTGATTTCGTTATTAAAACCCCAAGTTGTGTTTGTTAACATTATCTAATGCACTGTGAACTAACATGAACTAAATGAATGATTGTATTTTTATTAATTAGCCTACTGTTAACAAAAATATACTGTAATACATGCATTGCACATGGTTTGTTGGCGTTAATGCATTTTAACAAATGACACCTTATTGTAAAGTGTTACCAGAAACTAATAGATTGCACTATTCTTTTTCTTCAATTTAATGTTGCATTATTATTTTTTTAAGCTTTTTTAAGACTTTCCAATTACATTCAGTTCCTCTCATCAAGAATCCCAGCATCGGGCCTGAGCCGACCGATCCAGTTTATCAATCTTGAGTCACATCAATGTGTCGTGTTCATAAATCACAAGGTTTTTAATTGCTGAGTGGTGACCGTGTTTAGTTTGTTAACAGAAGGACATTTAGACACTGCCAAAAGGATCCAGCTGACTTTGCGCTTCTGTGAGTGAACTGATCTTCCTGCCAGCTTCACTCATGTGAATACATGCATGTCCTTGAGCGAAATCAAACACGACTGAAGTGCATGCAAAGCTCGAGGTGGAAAGTCACAAAACTCCAATCATGCTAATGAGCAGATTTGGAGACAAGTGTGAGGGCCAACGAACGTCAAGCGCGCTTTCGATGCAAGAAGACATGATGCAAAAATAGCAGTACAGTAGTATGCTGCTCCAGACGTGTGTGGAGATGAGTGGAAGGCCAGCGGGTATTTTTGGCTGGACGCTGCATTAGTGAGTGACCCAGAGAGCAGAAATAGATCTTTGTTCATGTTCACGGATCAGACTGAGTGTCCACCATCTAAATCACCGAAACGTTCGGTTCCCGTTCCCGTTAGCTTCTTTAAAACGAAGGTCCTCTGAACATGCAAAATTAGTTTTTTCTCATAACGTTTGCAAAATGATTCAACGGAGCGTTCTCGCAACCAAGAACATAATGCTTCCTCAATAAGATCAGCTCAATTTCTATGGTTCGTCTTAAACATTAGATGCAACTCCCGCTGAGGCGGCACGCTAGTGATGACTTTGACCTTTCTCTCTCAGGAGTCATTAGCAGGGATTTCTGTTTCCTGCTGGATATATTGAGCACAATATCTTCTGGTATGTTGTGTCCCATCATTCAGGCACTGACAGGCTTTCTATGAGTTTGATCTCAGCGCACAGGTATGCACACGCCGCTTTCTTCACTTCTTACAGAAAATCAGCTCAGAGTTTTGGGTCATTTTGTAATGCCTCTCTTATATAATGAGATCAACCTTCAACTTCTGACATTGTTTACTAAAACAAACAGAAGACAAATGATTTACCCTTTAGATACCCGAGAGAAAGACCTTTCAGTGCCCAAAAACCCTCTATTTTTATATAACAGTCTTGAACAAACATCCTTCCGGTAATGTTCACAGAACGCTCAAAGGTCAAAGCTATCTGGTCTTTAATAATGTTCTCAAAATGTTAGCGCAAAAACTTTTATAAAGTAACATTCCCATAGTGTTTGCAAAATAATAAAAGGGCAACATTCCCTTAACATTTTACATAACCAAGACATCTTTAACATAGCATTCAGAAACAGAATATAGAATATATTTCATTTTTTCTGTCATTGATTTTATTTTCATCTTCCAGGAGGAAACCTGGTATAAATGCAGCACGTATGTTATTTTTGCTCATGGTCCGGACGTGTTGAATCATGGCGCTTGTGTCTGAACTGGCCTGAATTGTAGCGATCTCATTCCAACTCTCTCTTCCAAATAACGTTCTATTAAATACGCTAAAAATGACTAATCGCAGCCATATCAGTTTTACAAACACAACTCAGAAACATGCATTTCTTAGGTTAGAAAATGGGTCAAACTTAAATAAAGCCGCGCTTAAACATTCATCTAATTGTGTTTTCAGTCAGTGTTTTAACTAAAACGAAGCGCTTGATTAATTGCAATGCATCAAAGCTTTCTTTTTGCGTTACATGTTTTCTGAGATGATGCTTCATAGAATTAAATATGCATTGCTTTGCATATACGCTCCGAAGGGGGTTTTAACAGCAATGCCATAGAAGAACCAGTTCTGCTTTCAACGAGCACTTCTTAGAAATGGTGTGAACAACATTTTTTATAATTCAGAGTACCTTTTGTTGAATGAAAAGCCTTTGCTAAAAGTTCTGTGAGGAACCACTGACACAACATGTTTTCATCAGGTCCAGAGGTTTGCAGCTGCATGTATTTTCTTACAGGACGCTGGAGCAGAACAACATCTGTCCTGCGCCGCTCACGGGGGGCTGTTGATACAGATGCATGCAAAACAGCATCCTGGGGCCAAACACCCAGACGGACCCCGTCCTCTTCACCTGAGGACCCTATATCCTTTACTAGCAGATCTGTACTAACAGAAAAGATGCAAATAAAACAATGGAGACACTACTGAGTGCTGCTGAAGAGGAGATTCATGACTTTATATAGCCATTGACACAGATACATAAAGTGCTATAAAACAAACACTTAACAGTGTTTTGGATGTTTTCTTTCACAAAACTAAAAAAGTCCAAAATCTCAACTAAAGTAAAACCATAAACTATGTTATAGATAGCATAAATAACGCAGATATCCCCAATGCAACATTTCTAAGGCAAAACTGGAATTAATAAAATTGGACAACGCACAGAAATATTTAACTAACATAACCGTCTCCGCTCTGGTGACTCGACTCAGTTTGATCAGGTTTTATTACTTTCTTTGTGTTGAACATCTGGCTTCTTTGTTAATGTGTTCATAGACAGAGGCACGTCCGTTTTTCAGCCAGGTTCTCATAAATATTTTCTAAATATATACTGTATGCGTGTGTATTTATGTGTACACGTACATTATGGGAAGAACAAATGTTTATTTTGAATGTATATATAAACATAAAGACCGCAAAAACCGATAGCTGTTTATAATGCTTTCAATAATTTCTACTTTCAAAAATCATGTTAGAATGTTTTTATAGTGTTTCATTGTTTTGGTTAGCTATATTAGGTCATTTTTAACCTAATACAAATAACATCAACTGCAGTTTTGGTTGTGATTAATTACAATGCACAAAAAAATGTTGGAAATTGGTAAAAATACAGCTATAGAGCATTTGACAGCAAGAGACTTTAAAAAAAAAAAAATAATAATAAAAAAAAGGTTTTGACTGGTAGTGTCTTTTATGGACCCAACTAAACATTTTTTTTTTGTTGTTAATTGTTATTCACTGTATGATAAGTAAAATTTCTTTGTTTCCTTGTTTTTTTTATACAAGCTTTCAGTTTATTTGCATGAGTTTTAATTGAATGCAGCCTAAGAGTGTTCATTTAGTCCAGCAGCATGAGTTCAGTCTAAAAGAGGCTAGTTATTCCTAGTTAACCACCCAGTTAGTTGTGTTCTTGGCTCTCATATCCTTCCAGGCACACGCTAAAGACGCCAGGATGGATCATGTAAAGTGTGTAGTACGTAAGTGAAAGGTAGTGTAATTGTAATGTTTGAAGTGTGTTAAATTAGTCCCCAAAAGGCCATTATTCTGAAGGCGTTTGCTAACAATAACTGGTCGATAACACCTGATGTCCATGTTACATCTCAGGAAGTATGGCATCTGCTCTAATATTAGTCTTTCGTTCTTATTCCGAGGTCAGTGTGGATCAGATGGCGGTGAATGTTAGGTGAGGCCTTCACTGGGGATCTGTCTTTGGGGCCCAGAGAAGACCATGTTGGTTCGTCTGGCCCCCAGGTCTTCCCTCCTTTTCTGTCAGCTTTGTCTTGCTTATTTGGGGACACTTTATTTTTGGGAATGTTAGGGACTCGACTGCAGAGGCACTGTTAGAAGTGAAGGGCGAGTTTGCTTGCTTTTGACTATTTTTCATAGAAATGCGTTGTTTTGAAGAAATGTATTAGTAACCGAACTGTAATTGCTCGAATACATTAAGTTGCGGTCACCTGACTTTCTCAAGGTTTCCTCAATTGAATTAAGTAGACCGGCTAACTGGTTGGTTTTAATTGAAGCAGATAAACACTTTAAAGTAAACAAGACTTTCCTTTGCCCAGCAATCACAAGTGTGTGTGTGTGTGTGTGTGTGTGTGTGTGTAGGTCTGTGAGCGCTGGACTTCCCATCAGGATTTGTTTGGCCAGTTGTGTAACGTGTGTCACCCAGGTGAGACAGCAGAGATATTGAGCGCATTTCTGTGTGTCACGAGACCGGACACGTTTTTGCCATGAAAATACATTCCCATTTGAATCAGGTAATCGAGTTGCTTTTCATTTGCAGCAGCAGGAATCTGTGTAATGCAGGTCATGATTTAGAGATTTGGGTATTTATGGATCATCTGCAGTCTGATGTTTAGTTCTGCTCCGCCGATGTCTTTATGGTTGTTACGTAACGTCTTATGTAACATGTTTAGGGAGTTTTCTGAGGGGTGTGTTGGTCTGATGGTCTCTTCTCCTGCCGTTAACAAAACCTCATTATCTGTGTGTGACGCTCATTAGTCTTCAGCACACATCAAGCAGAACGCTTGTCCTGTTCAATCCCGTCTAATTGTAAAATTAAACAGAAACATATTTCAAAGTTAATCATATAGGCTAGTGTTTTTCAAAGTATTTATATAAAAATATATAATAGCATTTTCAATGTTAGCAAAAACACTGTTAGTGCTATCAAATTATTAATTGTGATTAATCGCAAAAGTTTATTGATGTATTTATCATGTATTTATGTAATATATTTTGAAAATGTATTTATAAATTATAAATGTTACTTTTTCTTAGAAATATGCATATTTGTGTATTTATATATACATAATAAATATACACCATACACATGCAATATACTCCTACATTACAAAAACATTTCTTTTTGGATACAATGAATCAGCAGCATACTATATATATGGATATATATATATATATATATATATATATATATATATATATATATATATATATATATATATATATATATATATATATATATATATATATATGGAACATTTTCCAGAAACTTTTTAGTTGGAAATTAATGTGACATTTTTTCAAGTATTAATATTTGTTTTGGAATGTTCAGAGAGTGTTCAAAAGTAACATTTTCGTAACGTATAAAATTATAAAATGGAATGTTTTTTTAACATTTTCATAAGCAAGAAAAAACTATTTTAAAACATTGAAAAAACAAGCTGTTTTGAACATTGACTGAACACTAAGAAACTACACAAACTAATGGGAAAGCTGCCAAAAAGGTCTCGTTTTGTTACTTGTGGGATTTGATGAACATGTAAAATAACATTACAATAAAATATTAACATTCTTAGAATTTAAAATTCAAATAACGTTCTATTTTGGGGGGAAAAAAATTATGTTTTAAGAAAAAACGTTCCTGGATGTTTGGATGACTGAATGTCCAGTAATAATTACACCGGACAGTAAAAACAGCCGTCCCATCAGGCCTTGCACAGCGGGAATGTTGTTCACATTCCATACTGTCCTGCAAACACACACACACACACACACACACACACACGCACACACACACACACACGAACACACGCACACACACACATTCAGCACACACACACACACACACACGCACACACACACACACACGCACACACGCACACACACACAGATTCAACCAAGCTTCACACCTGACCGTGTGCTGGTCTCAGATGAGAACATGAATGTACTTGTGAAGACACACTGATCACCGGACAACACTCACTTAAGTGGCACTTAAAAATATCTGAATGCCGATGATAGCCAATATTAAAGAGCGTGCCGTTTACTGCAAAGAGAACATTTCTTTACTCAACTAATGCACTTTAAATTCACTGAAATGCTCTCATTAGAGACATGATATGGCTTCTAGTGATTTGAGAATGTAAACCCAGCTCTGATCTGCTACATGCAGCTCTATAAAGCATGAAGATAATCATTTAAACGCTAAAATCGTGATTGTGAAAAGCACAAATTGACTATACATGGCTTTAAAAGGAGGGCAATGTTTGGACAAAGCATTCAAGTTGGCTCTTAAAAATAAAAGATTCTTCACAGCGATGCCACGTAAGAACAAAAGCCTTTCAGTTCTTCACAGAACCATCTCTTTCTGATTTTTTGGAATCTGAAGAACTAAGAGGCTTCTGTGAAACTGAAAGGTTCTCCAGATGTTAAAGGTTCTTCACGGAACATTTTAGACAAAGGGGCGCCGTGAGCTTTATTTTTAAGAGTAGTGTTGATTTAGAGTAGATGTTGAACAGCATGCACTGGCGTCTGTAGATGAGGGGATGTGAACTGAGTCTCTGTGTTGTGCCAGTGATCCAGTGATTCAGTGATTCAGTGATTCAGAGGCCATCACGTCTTTTTCCGAGCGGGTTCTTGATGCACAAACACTCGTTCGCGGTTGTTGGTGTTCCCTGTATTTTTCCACAGAGCACCGTCCACTCACAGTGCTTTCAAAAACAACTTTCTGGCACTCAGGCCGAGACATTCACCCATTTATTTCCAGCGTATCAGTCCACACTGCCCTGAATCAACAGCGGTGAGAACCAGAGCCCGAGGCGAACACACAGATCAGACGTGGATTAAAACTCATGCCACACAGTCCTTTCTGCATGCATTTCCTGTCGAAATATGCAGCACATTTAAAAAAAAAAAAAGACATTTGTGTTTCTGCACTTGATAAAAGCACCTCCTGTAGTTTAAAAGTTAGTGCTTTTAAAGGGATAGTTTCTTCTGTCGAGCACAAAACAAGACATTTCGAAGAATGTTTTGTAAACCAAACGTTTGGTAGACATTTACTTCCGTTGTGTTTTTTGTAAGTCGGTGGCTACTGTCAACCATTTTGTTACCAAAAATAAACATAACATAAAGAAAATGTCTCTCAAAGGTTTGGAGCAACTTGAGGGACAGACTCCTTCGTTTTGGGGGAACTATCCCTTTAAATCAAACTGGCTGGAAAAGTCGTCAACGCAAATCATATTAATCTGATATTAAAAAAATCAAGTTAAAATGGGTTAAATTATTTTGAATAGTTAGAGTAATGGAGCAAAGATACAGTGTGTCTTATAAATCAAATCATTTTTACAGTGTGTTTACAGCAAAACATCTAAATGTCTAGCCACACACACACACACACACACACACACACACACACATATATTTGTTGCTCTCTGTCAAAACTGTTTTTCTACTAGTTATGTTTATGCGTCTAAATGATGTTCCCGAAGGATTTATTGCTCTCTGTTTGTCACGCGCTTCCTGTTCACAGTCAGATTGTGTTTCTTTCTGCTTTTCCGTCTTTCTTTGAGATGATCTGTATAAATAATCTCATGTATGTCCAGATCAGCAGCTGTGTTTTCCTCAGCCTAACCCCGTCCACCTTCATGTTCTTGTGAGCTGATGGAGAATGAAGGGTTCAGAAAACCCCTCCGTCACAGACCACCGGTGTGCCACCATTTGTGGCTTGTTTTGCAAGCGATATGTACACAGGTGCCGATATAAGAGCTGGTTTCTGGACTAAACCGAAGTTAAACGTTCAGTATTAAACAGCTGAGTGGTGACGTGACTCAGTATTAAATGCAGCCTGTTTTTTGTCACATTCTGTATATTCATCATATGTTTCGTAGGACTGAAAAGCACCACATTTTAATAAACCTTGTACCACAAGAGGACATCAGCAGTAGTGAAACGAGCAGAACAAACCACTCTATACTGCCATCTAGTAGAAAGTTTAGGATCAAAATAAATAAAATAAAAATAAAAATCCCTTAATTCACTCTTATTATATGTCACTCGTTAATCTCTCTGTACCGGCAGGATCTTTTCCTAATTATTCCAACATAAAACTCCACCGAGGTTTTGCTGAAAACCAGCACCAGCCCAAACTCTAAGAACGTTTCGTTAACGTTCCTATTACGTTATGATAATATATTCAAATTCAAATTTTATTTGTCACATACACAAATGCTTTTTAAACCGTCCAGCGTCAAAATAGAAAAAAAAAAAATAAAAAAAAAAAAATATATATATATATATATATATATATATATATATATATATATATATATATATATATATATATATATATATATATAAAGAAAAATATAAGAAGAAGTATACAAAGTATAAAAATATAAGTGTAAAGTGACTAGTGCAGATATGTCCTCTGAACATTCAGAAAGGTTTTTTTTCTTGATTTTATAAATGCTTGTTAAATGAACTTTCTGTCTTATAATTCTGCAACAGTTACAATTTTAATTAAAACAATTTTAAATAGCCTAATGGTTCTGTGCTAACATTTTCAGAACATTATTAAGAATGATAAAACTGTAGCTGGAAAACCAGTAGCACAAACCAGACAATGCACTTGTTTTTAAAGTAATTCACCAGAAGAGGGCGCATACTTCCCACTATAAAATACCCCGAATTTTAATTTCTGTTGTGTTGATTAGTGAAGGTACGTGTGACGTGTCATATATAGCTAGCCTTATATCTATCTCTCTGTGTGTGTGTGTGTGTGTGTGTGTGTGTGTGTGTAACACTTGACCAAGCAGAGTAAGTTGAAAAGAACGTAAAAGTAAATTCACTAATTATCATAAAATGAGTATAAAAAGCTATTCTGTTAACGATATATATTTTCAGTGAATCTAAAATATTACTCAGAGAGAGTAATTAGCGTGTGTCACATGACATTTGTTACTTTTCGCAGCGCATTTTCGACATGGACCAATCACATTCGTTTACGGTGACTAGATTTTCAATACGATTTTACGGGGGGGTTGGGTCCATTTTGTGTACAATTAAATACCAATCGATTATATAAGTATGTATATATATCTGCATACGCGTGGGAATGGATTTCCTGAGCCATCACGCGCCCCCTTGAGGAGCGATCGTCATTTGACGCGCAGCCGTCTGCGCATGCGCCTGCGACCGCTGCGGGTTTTGCGCACGGGGACGCACGCGACGCGGCAGCAGCGGAGGAATCCATAGCAACGGCGGATAAACATGAGTTACTACAGCAGGTAAGACACCGATGGAAACCCATTTCTAAGAAATGATCCAAAAGAGCCGTCCGTTCGGGGAGGGAGCCCTGTGTGCCTACAGTCGCGTCTTTCGTAACTTTGCTGTGTTTTTTTGTCGGTGGGTCCTGTTGCGTTCCGCGCGTGCTGGAACATCAGCCCGAGCTAAAAACACAAAACAACACGCGTAGACTCGGAACGAGCTCACAAACCCCGACCCAACAGCCGAACTGGGAGCAGAAATGAGGTGAAAACGAAGCAGGAGAAAGTGAAGGAAGGCGGGCGGCTGGGTCTGACGCGTGTAACGGAGGAGCAGCGGTTAGCTGGAGGATGATAGCAGGCGAAACACATACAAATATCACCCCATGGTCGACACTACAGCGCTACACGAACTAATATTATGATCTGTAAATCACACAGAACGCATCAGGACTCAATTGATCTTTATGAAGGAAAAATCATTGACCGGTCAGTGCAACAGGCTGTGATTCATGAACAGTCACTCACTAATACATAAACATCATCCAACTGCAAGTGGTTTGACTCTTCTGACGTGGTCACGTGATGTCATTTGTACGTAATTACTATATGGAAATGATCCTATCAATTCACACGGAGTTCATAGAAACATCTTTAAGGCATTCTTGCATGTCTTCGTAACAATGAAGCCCCCTTTCTAATTGTTGCAATGCACGAATCATGGATTTGTTGCAGTTCCCGATTAAATAATAGTAGCGTGCAGTGTACCAATTGTACATCATAATTTAAAATCATTAGAATTTGAGGGGCAAACTGCTGAAATTTCATGCAAATTCGTTAACAAAAAACCCCTGTAATTTTAGGATTAGGTTTAGACGACTATATGTGCATGTGTTAATTTAAATATTTTCACTTGTTACATAAATGCAGACTACACACTTTATATTATTTTGATTATTTAAATGAAATAAACGTGATATATATATATATATATATATATATATATATATATATATATATATATATATATAATATATATATAAACATGTGAAATAAAGATGTTTATGAATATAGAAAAATATTTCTAGAAACAGTCAATAGTGAAAAATGAAATACGTTAGAATGAACTGATATCTAATCAATTTTATTTCATTTTATAACTTCATAAGCGTATGCATTTTTAAAATGTTAATAAATAGATTGCATATTTATTATTTTTAAGACAGCGATTTATTGTTTATTTAATTTTGACAAATTCCCCGCACTGCCTTTTTTGTACGTTTTCTAGTTTGTGAGATTGCTGTAGCAATGTTGAAATGAAAGTAGTTTCAGAGTCAGTCGTTGGCCAGTTCTGCTGTAAACGCTGCTCGTACGGAGGGATGAATGGTCCGTCTCTGGATAGAAGTGGCTCTGATGAATCTGTCCTGACAGCTGTGAGGATGCGATGCAGCTGGAGTCTCTGGCCGTCCTTGGCTCCGTCCTGAGTCCAGTGTGTTGGCAGGACTAAGATCGTTTTCCACATCTTTGTGTAAGTGTTGTCCTCCAGACGCGCTGGGCCTTTTCCTATCCGAGCCGCTCTCCTTCCATCCCACGATGCCTGAGCTGGAATTCAGCGAGCTTCGGTCTGATGCACAAGGACAGGAAGCGCTTTGGATTTATTTAACGTTCAGCCTCTTGTGAGAAGTTTTGACGCAGTTTTCTTAAAGTCACGACGAACTTGGCTTCTGCTCTGCGTTGGACTCCTAATTGAATCTCTGGCTTTAGATAGATGGGACTCTGGATTGTTTCTCGTGATCTCATGAGGTTGTTTTATCTGATCTGGTCCTCTTGTTTGCAATTTTCTCATGAGTTTCCGAGCAAGCGAGTGCAACAGTGGCTTTTTAAGTGTTTACATTTTTTGTGGCTCTGAGATAAGCCACCAAATTGATTCAAAGCAAATACGATTTTTGGGCTAAAATAATTGAATACTGAACTGCTCGTCTGCGTATGCAGAAAAGAAACTATAACTTATAGATTAAGCACAGAATGAAAGCATGCAAGGTTATATAAGGATATATAAGTTGTTGGGAGACCATTCGTGTGCCTTCATTGGAGTGGGCGATCATTGCCCAACGTTTCTGCAGCGTTTCTATGGTTACTATGACTTCTGTAATTGGTGGATTTGCTTCGAGATTAAAGGAATAGTTCATCCAAAAATTGAAATTTTCTCAAACTGTCTCACCCTTCAGTCCATCCAAGATGTGGATCAATTTGTTCCTTCGGTTTTGGAGAAATGTAGCGTTAGCCTACATGGCTCGCTCAGCAGTGAATGGGTGCCGTCAGAATAAAAACATCACTGTAACACGCACCACTCCAGTCCGTCAAGTGAGAAGACAAACCCTGCGAGTTTGTAAGAAACAAATCCATCGTTTAATTTCAAACTGTCCATAATCCATAATAACGCTTCCTTCAGTGAAAAAGCAATCTGGTGTGACTCAGGAGAGAAATCTGCTCTAATCTCAGCTCTAAACAAATACCCGGCAGGATTTAGACTACAGGAAACCATTTTGGATTCGTATTTTGGCCAGAAGCGACTTATTGGTGGATTTGTTTCTTGGACTCGTTCTAACGGCACCCATTCACTGTTTCACGCTTTACTGTCACATTTGTCAAAGCTCACGCCGGATGAATGGTTTTTACTTCTGGAGCCTGTTTGTTGTGGTCTGTGGCACTGAGATGCAGACCGTGTGTCTCCTTGATCTCTTTTGCTGAGTGCAGCTGGCCAGGAGTCACGTATCACAGCGGGCTTTTTCAAGGAGTTCCTTCCCCGAGCCAGAAAACGGTCCGTCTTCTCGCAAACCTGATGAATAAGTCTGAAAGCGTCATTATGGCGCAATTACGGACTGTTCGGTAGCCATTAGAGGAACATGGAAGTACAGCACAGCCTTAGATTGGCATCATTATCACAGCCGTGAGAGGAAATGACACGCTGCAGATGAGACGATTGCGCTTCGCGTTTGCATTCATAATAATTTACATAACCCACATTTGCCAAAGCGACTTGTGCACCACTCTGTGTTTTTTAGTACTTCTTCGTTGCATTAAAGTAACACATTTGCTTCTTTTTAAAATAATAGTTTCAGAACTTCCTCCCGATTGAAATGAAACGGCAGAAGCAGATCCGTCTTGTTTGCAGTAACACAGGAACATTTACTGATGTCTACAGGAAAAAAATCAGATACTTCCATCCAGATACGTGAGATTAAAAAGGAGGAAGTAAATTGGAGACCTTTATTTTGTCTGATAGTCTTATGACATTTATGTACCATAATATTTCAGAGAGAAAAAGATTAGTCTAAAATTAAGTTTTTTTTTTTTCATGGCAGTTGGAAACGTTTGTTGTATAACTACTATCTAGTTTATTCTTCTGTTTTATTTGCAGTCTATAATGATTTCTATACAGTCTGTACAGATTTCATCAGTAGGTACAAGTTTATTGGGAAAAGCAATACTGTAGCTCACACACACATTATTAATTCATTTGATGGCTCTCATGATGTAAAAATGTTTATAGATTTAGCCCTGAGTACTTTGCACTCCTCAGTTTTTATGGCATGTGCATTTATGGAAAAAAAACACTTTTTATATATTATAAATATAAAGATAGCTGGAAAATGAGAGGAAAGACTCTCATTTGAGCCAAAGCGAGGACAAGCGGTGGATGTTTTAGGTGAATTACTATGAATACATAACAGGAGAGATGTGATGATGTTTGCATTTACAGTTTAGAGACGCTAGGACTGCTCCGTAAGAAAACAGTTCATTAGAGCTAAACAGTTGTACGTGATGCTATACTGCACACATCAAGCATGTATTTCTGCAGCGGTGTGTGTAGTTTTGGGCTGTTTGATTTCACGTGGAGAAGAGTTCACACTTCAGAGTGACACCAAGCGCTTGCCAGCCTTTTCAAAGGGCGTCTGTGGGATGTTGTTGCCGTGGTAACAGCAGCAGCCCTGAGGGCTCACCTGCGGGTGTCATGTGTGTGTTCCCTCATGAGCTGCCCAGGTAGAGACGCCCCAGACCCAGACACACTCTCACACACACACACACTCGACATGGAGACGGTGAAGAGCTCTTCTCAGCCTTCTTACAGCCGCTGGTCATACAGGTACACACACACACACACACACACACACAGGACAGAGGTTTAGTGCTGAGAGTATAGAGAGTGTGTGGTTTGGATTCACGCGAGGGCCGTCTCTCTGTTGTGTTTTCACAGTGTTTGAGTTCCTGAATTTCGATTCCTCTCTAATGAAAGATAGCACGTTAGGTAAATGAGTATAAAGTAACGGATAGACGGATGCAGGGTTAATTGACATTTATTGACATCATAAACACTGATGATAAACGTTGTTTTGCTGTGAATGATTTATTTGGTATAAATGGATGCATGAATAGACACAGCTCCATCTCGTCCATCTGATCCTTCTTTCCTTCTTTCTTTCTTTCTTTCTTTCTTTCTAGTTTGTTTAAATTGCTCGGTGCAGAAGTTTCAGTGCAAACTTATTTTTGATGTTAAATACTGGAGGAGACTTTTTTTAGATGTTTAAAAGTAAAATGACAAAATGCATGAGTAGGAGAAATAAAAATGAACAGAATCAGAAATGTATATTATTCTTATTAATATAACAATTTTGAATGCCATTGTGATTGACTTGAGTTTTTATAATGTGAATATGTGGTGTTTTGGAGGGCTGCTGGGCTCCTCTGAGGATAATGAACTTTATTTCTATTCAGTTCATGTTTCAAATAAGAGTGTTTTTAAGGTCCTTTCGTTCCTTCTTACTGGAGAGCATCTGTTAGCGTGTGTGTGTGTGTGTGTGTGTGTGAGGTGTTACCTCAGGTTGTTATGTTGACGCTGGTAACCATGGCGACACAGGTGTCACATCAGACAGCTTGTGTGTCACCTTACCTCAGAGAGCATGAAACATTCATTCAGGTGTGTGTTCGTTCGTCATCTTCATCACTGACTCTTCCTCTCTTGTAATTCTCTCCCCTCTTTCCGTCTGTCATCGCCATGGAAACAAAGAGCCTCCAGTTCTTCCAGCTTCGCGTCCGCCGCCATGACAAGGTACGACAAACTCACTACTGTATGCTGGGATGCTTTATGTTTAGCCTTTTAACACAGATCTGTTGGGTGTGTGTGTGTGTGTGTATTTTTAGACACACAGTCATAGATGCGTGTGTATGAGATGTTTGCGAGAAATTGATTTTCTTTCGTTTGGCTGTCTATCTGTTGCCTAGCGACGCAATGACTGACAGATGACTAATGGTGGTTAAAACGCTGCAGCTTTCAGTCTCTAGTCTCAACATGTCAAATGATGTGTTTTAGTTTCAGATTAATTCAAGACTTAAGCCTAGTCCTAGACTAAAATGTAAAACTGAGCTGTTTCAACTGAAAGACATTTGCACAGACTTATCTTGAAACTTGTCATTGCCTTTGTTTTGTCTTAAGATGCACACCAGTAATGTTTTTTTCATTCACCAGGAATGTTTATAAAAATTACTAATTGAACTATGGTCTGTTTCTGTCTTGGGCTAAGCTCTGTCTATGAAACGCCGAAGGGGATGATGATGCAAGTGTGTGTTAATGAGCTCTTAATGTTGTGTGTTGTGTTTCAGTACGCTGGAGGACGACAGTCTGAACCTCAGACAGCAGAAACTGGAGAAACAGGTGAAACACATTTACATGATAAACATAAGACAATCATCAGAACATGCCAACTCATAAGAAGCACATTTCAGAAGATTTATATATGCAATAAAACAAGAACACTTAGTATTTGCCGTTACATACTTAAATGAAACAAAATGTACTTACCTTGTAACTAAGTTAGGGTACAGTTTGTAACTATGTAGATGTATGAGATAGTAACAGAGCGAGTGTGTTATACAGCTACTTGCACACTTAAGTACATACTTGATCAACTTTAGTTTAAGTAGCTTATGTCTGTGTAAGTACATTTATAAAGTATGTGACAATCCTTTGGTTAAATGGGTAATAACATATGTGTAACACTAGCTGCCTGTCACATCTACATGATTACAAACCAGAAGTACAGGCTGCTCATAAAGAAAAGATTTTATGTTTTCTACCAATTATTAGCTAATTACTCTGGACTATGGCCACCTTAAAATAAAGTGTTACCAATCAAACATGACACAATAAAACATTATATACAGTAACGCATGTAGAAAAACGGAATAATACACAATAACATGCATTGAAACTAAAAAATAATATTTTATGTTATGAAATAAAAAAAACCACAAACCACAGAAAACACACATAATGTGCATGTAAACAAAATAAAACATAACACGTCAAAATGCAACAAAGCACAAACCTACTTTAAAAAATACAACAATACATAATAACGTGTATTGAAATAAAATAATGAACAGTAACACATTAAAGAATTATAAAATCAAAATGCATTAAAAAAAATAGCACAGTAATATACAGTACTATGGATGTTACTTTTTATTGTGATGCAGTTCCTGTGTTTCCGGCCCTCAGCATCTCACACTTTAAGTGAAACCATTCAAACTGTCTTTGTGTTAGCAGCTCTCATTTCTCTTCCTGTCTGCACACACACACACACACACACACACACACACACACACACACACACACGCACTGTTCGCTTCTGCCGTTGTAAGGATGACTCTAGCGAGTATGCGTCAACTTCTTCATCTCTCTGTGAGTGTTTTGTTGTGTGTGTTTTCTGCTCATGCTCCTGATCCCTGACTGTTATCGTTCACTTCCTGTGTCGTACCGTCTTTATCTCAGCCCTGTTGGATTATCTTTGTATCACAATAGCTGTCACATGTTTGTATACTCCTACTTACTCTTTCTTATGACTAATGTTGCTCTCGGTTTTAGTGCTTCACCTCAAACTTCACGGGATGGTTTCCCGGATAAGGATTAGTTAAAGCCATTTTAAGACTAAACAGTGCCACTGATGTATTTTAAGATGTCAGTACAAGCTTTTCTTTAGTATAGAGGGCTATAAAGGCTTTTTTTTTTTTTTCAAGCGATGTACAAATCTCTATTTAGAAAAATGTACATTTATGACTGGTATTGTTATCCAGGGCCACATATAATGAATTTAAATAACATTTATATTATTTTCTGAATGAAATGAAAAGACAGTAACAGGCAGAATGATGAGTAATATACACTAAGTCTCTCCACGTGCCTCTTATTGCATATTTTTGATGTATGCTGGCTCTAGTGGTTTGTGCATCCCTATGAAGTGCGCTGTATGCCTGCAGTAAGTGAGGAGTAGTGATGTTGTCTGTGTGGCTGCAGAGGGCGCTGCTGGAGCAGAAGCAGCGGCGGAAGCGTCAGGAGCCTCTGATGGTTCAGCCCAACCCCGAGGGCCGTCCCCGGCGCTCCCGGCCCCGCCGCAGCGAGGAACACGCTCTCCTCGTGGAGCCGCACCTCAGCACCGCCAGCGACGTCATCCTCGACGGTGAGGCCGCTGATTTCACAGATCGCTGTGCAACTCTTACTGTAGACAAACACCATCCTGTCACTCAGATTGTGTGGAAGAGGGAAGATGAGAGTGAAGCTGAACTCGAACATCTTTTTTTAAGACGCATGACTTGAGCACGTCAGCCAAATGTTGTCGATCATGCCGCTTTTTATGAAGCTTTTTATTAGTGGCTGGAGTTATGTGGTAATGCATGGCTACCGGCGCTTTGAGAGTCCAAACAAGCAGCGCAATATGAATCTCCGTGGCTCCTGGTGATGTGTTGAGGTCTTGTGAAGCGTAATTACGAGCTGATGCATGGTAAACCAGCGCTCCCGTGTGTGTGTGTGTGTGTGTGTGTGTGTGTGTGTGTGTGTGTCTTACCACACTCCGACTCAGCGTTGTATCTGATCCTATGATGAATGAACTGATTCATTTTAACATGGTTTATGCCGATGAAGGCCGGTTTATTTATTTTATATGTTTGAGTCATGTAAAACATCCCCTTCTCACATCATTAATAATATAATTGTATTTATGAGCAGTTCAAGGGAACGAGTCGGACTTCATATTTTCTCCGGAGCTCTGGATTATAGGTAATAATGTTGTAAATGATTTCTTGCACAGACCTCAGTATATCATCAGGAGACACAGGGATTCATTTTGTGTTGCCTGTCTTTGCAAAGTGACGGTACCCATTGACTTGCATTGTATGAACCGTTTCTGCTTAAAATCTTCTATACTGTTCTACTGAAGACAAAAAAGTCAGCTACATCTAGGATGGCCTGAATGTGATTAAATTAACAGCTATTTTTATTTTATTTTTAGGGTACTATACCTTTAAATGACGCCGCTCGTCCCTGTGCTTTGTGTTATTATTCATCCCACTGTTTTGCTTCGTTTGGGCACTAGTTTTGCGTTCTCTTATCTGTTTCTCAGGACTCGTATCTGCTGCTCGTCCTTCACTTTCTCTGAGAAGGTTTCTCGTTCATTTGCAGTCAGACTTTTTTAGTTTCCACTATCAAACAAAAAAGATCTCTTCTCCTTCTGAACAGGTCTTGAAGTGAATATTGTGCTTTTGCATTTAGCTGCGTGTGTGTGTTTTACGATTGAATGTGTGTGTGTGTGTGTGTCAGGCATCGACGGCCCCGCGGCTCTGCTGGGTTCAGAGGCTCCGGATCTGGGCAGTAAGATCCAGGTTCTGTCGGTGTGTCCTCCTCCGCAGCCCTCGCCGCCGGCCGCAGAAGAGCCTGAGACTGACGCCGACACAGACACGCTGCTGGAGCCCAAAACTGACATACACACACTGCTGCAGAGACGCGGTACGACACACACACCGGTGCACTCATGCGTGTTTTGGGGGGTAAAGGTTGCTAAAAGTAAAACCCATAAAAATATTTCTGTTACTTGGTATAAAATAATTAAACTTAAAATAAAATATAAAAAGGTAATGAATAATTCAAAATGACATTACAATAAATAAACACTTAAAATCAATGACTACACAAAGAATAATGTCAACTAAAAGTAAAACCATAAGAAACTGTAATGTTTAATTTTTTTTACTTGAAATAAACGATAACTGAAATAAAATATGAAATACAAAAACCTTAATAAATATTACGGAGTAATGAAAAATAAGTACATTATAGCATATTTTATTTAAATAAATAAATAATAATTAGATTCAAATGTGTATATTTAAACACACACACACATAAATAATAAAAATCTAAAAAAGTGAATCTAAAAAAACCCAGCTAGTTGCAAAAAAGCTAATCTAATTGTTAAATTCTTAAAGTACATAATTGCTAACAAATAAATAAAATAAAATACTTATTTTAATAATAACAGAAATAATTAATAATTAAATAATAATACAAAATAAAAACATACAACAAAATAACCTAAACTTTAATTCAAATTAAAGCGAAAAAAGAAAATATAAGAATTAAGTATAGTATATAGTCTAGTATACTGATGATATACTTTTATGAAGGAAGTTACAGAAATGTAAACGTTGTCGTCTTAATAAGAAGTTCAATAACTTTTTAATATAGAAAAAGGACTCTGGACATTTATATGCTGAACAATGCACACAATTTAAATAAATAAAATAAATGAAACCCTGTGAAAGGAACAAAACGATAAAGAGCAGTAACAGTTCATATTACTGAATGTCTGCTGGGGATATTTTTAAAAATGTCAAGAGCAGAACACACATTCTGGTGTGTGTGTGTGTGTGTGTGTGTGTGTGTCTCAGGAGGCTGTGTGTAAATGGCAGTCCTGGTCTCGGCACAGCAGCTGTTGTCTCTCATCTCCAGCTCTATAATCTCTGTTTCTCTCAGGACTGTCTGGCAGCATGAACTACGACGAGGCCAGCGAGGAAGACGACGATGAGTCTGAAGAGCGAAGCCGGTCGCTGTCACCGAACACCGAGAGCACGCGTCCTGCATCGGCCTCCAGCACCAAATCCACCACGGTCAGACAAATAATCATCATCTCAATACAGACACTACAGCAAACATGGAAAGAAGTCACAGAATAAGAATACGTGAATAACTCCACTTGACAAAAACAATAAAACCAATTAAACCGATAAAAATAACAAGAATAAAAAAACTAAATGGATAAAATAATAATAACACCAGTAATAGTAATAAAATATATATATATATATATATATATATATATATATATATATATATATATATATATATATATATATATATATATATATATAATATTTAAATTCCATTTTGTTAAACAAAAGAAATATATATACTTTAAAATATTCAAAATATGTATAAAATAAGTATATATAAAAATATGCACATGAAATATAAATATTCCAATTAACATAAATTATACAAATAGATGCAGAAATAATACAAATATTAAAAAAAAAAGAAAATAAATTTGTCCTGTCAAACAGTTAATTAAATAAAAAAAAGTTTTAGCTTACTTCATATATGTATGTGTACTGTGTATTCGTATTATATGTGTGGATATATGTATATATGAAAATATTTAGAAAATATTTCATGATTACATATTAATATATTTACATATCAAATAAAATATACACAGTATACATACTTTATATAATGTAAACAAAAAAACTGCATACGTAATGGGGAAAATAAATGTAAACAAATTAAAGAAATATTTTAACATAAAAAGTAGATAAACAAACAAAAAAAAACAAATTAATTCAATTATAGACAAAATGCTTCAAATACATAATTAAATAAAGGACAATAAATAAAATATTAGATTAAAAACATTAATGTAATTTTAAAAAACATATAAAAATCAAATGAATATGAATAATAGTTTTTGTTTGTCTCTCAGGAGTGTCTCCCGGTGGGTTCTCCGTCGGCTGAGGGCTCCTGCATCGAGGTGGATAACCTGGAGGAGTTTGTTCTCCGTCCGGCTCCGAGGGGAGTCACCGTCAAGTGCCGCATCTCACGGGATAAGAAGGGCATGGACCGAGGCCTCTATCCCACCTACTTCATGCACCTGGAGAGAGAAGACGGCAAGAAGGTCCGATCTGATCCTTCACAATCACTTCTGACCGCTTTACCGCTCTCTCGCTCATCTGTCTCTCTCCCTCAGGTGTTCCTGTTGGCCGGACGCAAGAGGAAAAAGAGCAAAACATCCAACTATCTGATATCTGTAGACGCCACTGACCTGTCCCGTGAGGGCGAGAGCTTCATAGGGAAGCTGAGGTGCCTCTCTCCTGTCTTTTATCTGGTATTAACTGGAGATTCAGGCCCGAGTGAACCGTTACCATCGTGAACTTAACATTTAAATAAAAAGCACAAATTGCAGGTTTCAATACTGTATTTGCAACAGAAGCACATGTAATAAGTATGAAAAAATCTTAATAATTAAGTATTTCTGTTATTATTAAAATGAGTGTTCTATGTAAAAAAAAATATAGTTATAATAAACAATAAAAATGTATTTAAAATAAATATATAAAAAATGAAAACTGTACTAAAATTAAACAAGAAATTGTATCAAAATAAATAAACATTAAAAGATACATTTAAATAAAAAGCTGTATTTAAGTAAATAAATAACAATTAGTTTAAAAAGATAGCTAGTATAACTACTTAAAAATATTAAATAACTACGGATATATTAAAATTATGTAATAAAATATTACACTAAATGCATAATAAAGATTTTAAAAATAATAACATATTAAAATATAAATAATAATATTAAAATAATAATATTAAAAATGCACAGTACTATAGGAAGTAGGAAACAAAAGCATAACAAATGAATGTAATAGAAACAATTGTAATAATAATAATTATTCATTATTTTAAATAAAACATTTTCACAATATAATTTTTGTCTTTACAATTGAAAATATATAGCAGCCTTTTGAAAGTTATTCTCTAAAGTTAATAAAAATTTGAACTAAATAATTCATGTATTAATCACACAAGCTTTTAACCCTCTGCCGTCCGGCTCCATGGGTGTTTGTTAAATCAAACCGAAGGGCATAGGGCATAGGGGATGATTTGGAACGCAGCCCATGGACTGTTTTGGTGTGAGTTGTTGTTCTCTGTTCACCGCAGGTCCAATCTGATGGGAACCAAGTTTACTGTGTATGATAACGGCACGAACCCCTCGAAAACCCCCGGAGCGCTGCTGGAGGAGACCAACACTCGGCAGGAGCTCGCCGCTATCTGCTACGTCAGTCTGCCTCTGCTTCTCTCTTCCTGACGGCTTTTGTCCTCCTCTTACTGTGTGTGTGTGTGTGTGTGTGTTTAGGAGACCAACGTTCTGGGCTTCAAAGGGCCCCGGAAGATGACGGTGATCATTCCCGGCATGAACATGAACTTCGAGCGTGTTCCGGTCCGGCCCGTGTGTGTGAGTGTGTCCTCTCGCAGCCTTCGCTCAGATCCTCAGGACGAGCCCCGTGGCTGATGTGTGTGTGTGTGTGTGTGTGTTTCAGGAGCAGGAGTCTCTGCTGAGTAAATGGCAGAATCACTCTCTGGAGAATCTGATCGAGCTGCACAATAAAGCGCCGGTGTGGAACGACGACACGCAGTCCTACGTGCTCAACTTCCACGGCAGAGTCACGCAGGCCTCGGTCAAGAACTTCCAGATCGTCCACGACAACGACCGTGAGTCTCCTCACTACATACAGTACATGTCCAGAGTCAGCGGGAAGAGGGAAACAGGAAGGAATCAAAGTTGTTCTAAGACAAGAATGCTTT
>NW_025047891.1:1080000-1090000 GCF_018831695.1 Puntigrus tetrazona | reverse complement strand
TATGATTGACGTGTGTGTTGATATTCATCATATGTTGTGTGTCTGTCAGCCAAGACTATATTGATATATATGTATACATATTAAAAAAAAAAAATTTTAAACTAATAACCTATTTGCACAAACTGTATTTCATGATGACACTGCTGGTAGAAATACAGTAATTAAAATCCATAAATATGAAAAACATGGCTTGCGTCGATGAACTTGCTTTCCTAGTTAAATACCTTTTAACAAACACGGTAAAACAATTAGGGTGTATTAATAATTAGTCAATGCACTTTTGGGAAGGCATCCTATTTCGCGCGGTACAGTAGCGATTGCGCATGCGTACTTACTGCCCGGAAGCGAAGTGGCGCGAAGCAGAGTGTGGCGCGCTTTTTGAGGTGAGTCGTTTGTACCTGACAATTATATCAAGAAATATATAAGTTATGAAGTATACACAAAAAATGACATTTAGAAACGTCTAGGACGTTTTCTGGAGCGTCTGCTCATTTTCATCTTAATTGCTAAAGTGTTGAAAGCATAGTTAGCCAAACTTCAATTATTAACGAATATGTTTTATTAAAAATGTTTTTCGTCATATATTTGTGCTATTTCAACAATTCATTTAGGAGTCAGGTGAAACTAATTCATACTCTGAAAAATGATCTCTAGTAAAAGTTCTTTAAGGTACTCTGTAACGTTATTGTTTTGAAAAGATTTCCTAGTTATTAGTTAAATAAACGGAACAAAGTATGTGATTATGAAGCTGTTTGTTTTTATATTGGCATACACATTTCATCTCGATGATCACATTCAAATTTGATTTATTAACTATTAATGCATCACAGTAAATGGTCTGCATGATGAAACATTGAGCCCCAAGCCTCACTGCATGCAGCTCAGTGCATTTTATTATTTTCTTGGCACATGCAGAGAACATTACAGAAACCTTTTTTGTTTACAAGGTTTGTTTTTTAGCTGCAAAAACATTAAGTGGCCTGTCCACATCTCCAGAGCAGAAATATGGGAACACCTTCTCTGGAAAGCCACCGGTGTAGGTGCACAAACTTCTGTTTCTGAAAGGGTCGATGAATCTTAGCTCTCCTTTCTCACAGTCCAGCTGCAGTCTGATGACATTTGGCCTCTCGTTGATTTTAATATGGCTGACAGGTTTATTCCCTTTCTTGTATTCATTACCCACATACCGAAAACACCAAAAGCGACTTTTTGGATCCATTTTGTAAAGTACTTTGCGGTTCACCATTTCCCCCACCACTCCCAGCGTCCAGTTGTTGTTGTTTCTTACCTCCACGTCCCAGCAGTGCTCACCTGAGCTGAAGCCCTGCGAGGCCAGCACTCCCACATACAGTCTCTTTGGGTTATCGGACACGTGTAGTTTATTTTTTTTGTACTCGACACTGGTGCAGTCGTCTGACACCAAGAGTTTACTGGAGGCAGTGTCTGCATCCAGAGTCACAGGAGCTGAAACACAGATGAACGTAAACTACAGAGCTTTTCATCAGTCAGCCTTACTTTGGGTAAAAATGCCATTTTATTTTCAGTAAATGCAGGGGTCTGATTATATACATAAACACCACTAAATAAGACATTTTAAGTCCTTGTTAAGATCCAACACTGCGCTGTATATTAAAATCTTACATAGGTTTTGCTCTTGTAATAGCATTTCAGTTTTCGCTACTCGCTATGAAACTAAAGCCAAGGAAGCTGGCATGATCAACCAACCATTTATCAGTACTAGTGTACTATCTTCCTCTTTTATAAAATGTCTTATACTTACATGAACTGGATGGAAAGGAGCTGTAATTTTCAACGACAGCGCAAACGACAGCACAACACGCTTGCGAAAAGCATTTGGGTAAGCAAATGATGTACACAGCAGACGTTTTTACTTACACTTTTCCACAAGGTTCTGCATTCTAGCCCAGGTAGTGAAGATCATTGTCTGAAGGTGGTGGTGCTGGTATTCTTCTTCAGGGGTCTTGTTCGGTACAGATGGCCGTTTGAGTCTGTGTAGATAAACAGTAAGATATTTGTTGTTCGCTGGGTAAAACGGTTTTAACCAAATACTAAACAGGACTCACCTTTTTAATGTGCGACTGTAATTCTGAATGGGAAATATAAAAAAGCAGTTGGTGTTCAGTAATATACCCGAGCGAACATCACGAACACTGATTCTAACACACGTTTGTTTCTGATTGACTTTCGTCCAAGGTGTTGTGTGTATTGTTGAGTGTTTGGTCTGTACCTGTAGGAATGTGATGTTCTCAGCTTCCATGTCCTGCCAGACGGCTGCAATCCTCTCAGACAGATCTGAAATCTGTTTGGACAGCTCCTTCATTCTGGCCTTGAGTTTCCCATCTTGGCGGTCCTTTTCTTTGCGCAAGGATCTGATCTGTTTCTCCTCCTCATCTCTAAGAAACTGATGGAGCTTCTCAAATTCCTTCTTGATCTGGTTTTCATCCATACTGGTGTGTTCCTGAAATGGTGTAACCCTCCCTGTTAACTGATTACAACACTAATGCTGTTTTCAAATCATTCATTTTGTGTTCATTAAGTTCTGAACACACCGAAACACCATACCTTACTGAGCTCAACCTGTTTCACACAGCTCTCCTGGGCTTTCTTGAGTTTCTCAAGGGTCTCCTGGAGTCTGTCTATTTGTGTCTTGAGATCCCCCTAGAATCACATCATAAACTCTTAATATTGAGCTTAAAGAAGCCAGAAGTCAGTCTGATCAGATTCCAAACTCCTCATACCTTTAAATTCCCAGCAGCCTCGTCGACAGGAGAACACTTGTGATTTTCATGCTTCTTTGATGTGTAGCAGACCACGCAGATGGGCTGCTGGTCGTCGAGGCAGAAGAGTTTGAGAGCCTCTTTATGTTCTGGACAAACATCTCCGGATAAAACAGCTGTGAGTTTTCTCTTCTTGAAGGACTCACAGAGACCTCTGAACGCCAGGCTCTTGGTCGGCTCGTCTTGAGAGCATGTCTTGCGACAGACCGGACACTGCGGCGCGTCTTGAGTCTTCCAGAAAATCCTGAGACATTCCTCACACAAACTGTGGCTACATTTCAGAGTGACGGGATCGGTGAAGATATCACAGCAGATGAGACAGGTCAGATCCTCCTCCATAAAAGACAACGCCTCAGCCATGACTGAAGTGAAACCTGCTTTACCTTTCCCCACTACACTACACTTTCACTTCTTTAGCTTTCGTTTCACTAGAAGCTTCGGCTCCTCCCTACAGGATGTCACATTGCAAAGAATAACAGCCAGGAAATCACAGTGATGCTGCTTCTGCGCAGCGTACTGTAACGTCTTATTTAAATTAGCGAATACATTTTAGTATTAGAGCTTCCATTTTACATTTGGAAATTAGCAACTACTAGTTGGTTTGTAACTGACTTGTGTGCTTAATTTGATTGACTGTATAATTAGTTGGATGTACAGTCTCTTCATTTCAGAAGTTTTACAGTGCAGAGAGAACTAGGAAAACATCCTGAGGACGTGTAAATGATGAATTATTATTTTAATATGTGACCACAGAGTAGCAGGCAGAACCTGAGTTATATAAAATAGTCACTAGATGGCAGTTGTCACTAGTGTGTTTGTCAAGCCCAGTGTTTCCTCTAGGCTATAACGAACCCATGAGTGCCCTGTAGGCTTTGATTATTAGCAACATATGCTAGGGAGAATCAGTTTTGGGTCAGTTTTCTATGGAAGTTTGTTTCTGCAACAGGATGAAGAAAAAAAGGAACTGCAAACTGCTTTTCTTTTCTTTTTTTTTATTAGTTTTGCCTGTATTATCCCAATCATGACTGTTTTTCTCAGAATTATGAGTCATTATTTCAGCCATGGCTTTTTATCTCACAATTTTGAGTTTTTATCCCACAATATGTGCTTTTTTTCCTCAGAATATAAACTTAGAACTGCAAGAAAAAGTGAGGTACGTTGTGCCCGTGCCACAACAATGCGTTTCACTTGAAATTCAGTAATATCACATTTGTACACCAAACTCTATTGTGTTCTACATAGATCTGCCTTATCATTTTTACTGAAACACTGCATCATTAAATAATCACATACAGTGGCCTCAAAAAAGAATTTGGACACTTAAGCAATACTCAATTTATAGCTTTTTGTTTAAAATAAAAAAAGGACAAATGTTAACATTAAGCCGGTCAGTAGTGTTCAACATTCATCATGCGTAAAAAATAAATGTCCTGTTAGTTTTGGTTTAGTTTGTTTTCTGGGAAAAGACTCAGTGGTTTGTCCTTATCTTTGGTACAGAAATAAGGGAACACCTTTTCTGTAAATCCTCCTGTGTAGTTGCACAAAATTTTGTTCCTGAAAGGGTCGATGAATCTCAGTTCTCCTTCGCTAAAGTCCAGCTGCAGTCGGATGATATTCGGCCTCTCATTGCCATCAATATCGCTGACCTTTTTTGTTCCTTTCTTGTATATACCATCTACATTACGAAAACACCAGAAACTATTTTTTGGATCCATTTTGCAAAGTTTTTTGCGGTTCACTTTTTCTCCCATCACTCCCAGCGTCCAGTTGTTGTTATCACCCACTTCTACGTCCCAGCAGTGCAGACCTGAGCTGAAGCCCTGTGAGGCCAGCACTCCCCCATACAGCCTTTCTGGGTTATCAGACACGTCCAGTTTCATTTCCACGTACTGAACACTGGTGCAATCCTCTGACACCAGGAGTTTATTGGATGCTGTGTCTGGATCCAGAGTCACAGGAGATGAAACACAGATTACTGTAAAAGGCAGAGCCTTTCATTAGTATAGTAGTCACCATTGCACTATTATGCATGTGTTTGTGTTTCGGTCATTATTTGTCTTTCCTGCATGCTGTTCCACACAGTATATGTGGACGGTGACCAGTGGATTGGTCCAAAAAGCCAAAAAAACAAACTACCAAACAAAACTAAACTCCTCTTTTACGGTATTTAGGTCTGGCTATGTTGGAATTGGCATAATTATGCGAGTCCCATAGAAAAAAAGCTTTCACGTTACTGTAGAGCTCATAATTACAACAAGCTCTCACTCAACATAACCATGCACATAGCATTTCATGATGTTTTTGGTCCATTTTGGATGTTTTGGTTACTGTAAACTGTATGAACAAGAGCTGAATTGTGTTTTCCACTTGTGTTGCATGTAGAAAAAAAAACAGCACACATTTAGATGCTATTACTTACGTTGTTCAACAAGGTTCTGCATTCTGGCCCAGGTGGTAAAGATCACTGTCTGAGTGGGATAGCGCTCATATTCTTGTAGTAGAGGGGTTGTGTTTGGCACTGATGGGTGCTGGAACCTGTCACATAAATAATTAGATCTTTGCTGGTCACTGGGTAAAAAAGCTAATTAGGAAGGACTCACCTTTTTAATGTATTGCTGTAATTCTGAATGAGAAATAAAAAAGCAAGTAACATAATCAACACTGATGATCAGACACATCTGCATCAGACTACAGCTCTCTGATCCACTTTGCTCCCTGGCTTTATGCTTATCATTAAGTATTAGATCTCATCTGTACCTGGAGAAATGTGATATTTTCAGCTTCTATATCTTGCCAGATGGCTGCCATATTCTCAGACAGATCTGAAATCTGTTTGGACAGCTCCTTCATTACAGACTTGAGTTTCTCATCTTGCGGTTCCATTTCTCCACGAAAGGATCTGATGTGTTTCTCTTCCTCATCTCTAAGAAACCGATGGAGCTTCTCAAATTCCTTCTTAATTTGGTTTTCTGTCATGCTGGCATGTTCCTGAAAGGGTTTGAGAAGATTTAACCCTTAATCAGTGATCAAATTATTAGTGACAGCGTCTCATCACTTAGTGTACCTTATTGAGCCCAGTCTGTTTCACACAGCTCTCATGGGCTTTCTTGAGATCAGCGAGCGTTGCCTGATACCTGTCCATCTGCATCTTCAGATCCTCCTGGAAATTATATGATAGATTTTTAATAATGAACTTAAAGATGGCAGAGGTCAATTGCGAACTCCTCATACCTTTAAATTCCCAGCAGCCTCGTCCACAGGAGAACACTTGTGATTTTCATGCTTCTTTGATGTGTAGCAGACCACGCAGATGGGCTGCTGGTCGTCGAGGCAGAAGAGTTTGAGAGCCTCTTTATGTTCTGGACAAACATCTCCGGATAAAACAGCTGTGAGTTTTCTCTTCTTGAAGGACTCACAGAGACCTCTTAAAACCAGGCTCTTGGTCGGCTCGTCTTGAGAGCATGTCTTGCGACAGACCGGACACTGCGGCGCGTCTTGAGTCGTCCAGAAAATCCTGAGACATTCCTCACACAAACTGTGGCCACATTTCAGAGTGACGGGCTCGGTGAAGATATCACAGCAGATGAGACAGGTCAAGTCCTCTTCCAGGAAGGCCAAAGTGTCCATCATGACTGAAGTCAGTTCTCAGTAGAAACACTGACAGCGACTGTAAAGAAACAGGCGGTCTTTACATTTAAAACGCTGTTAACAGGACTTTGGACTACTTTTGGAGATATATTACGAAACCTGCTTTATCTTTCTCCCACAGTCCACCCTTTCATTTCAGTCCATTAACTTTCGTTTTACTAGAAGCTTTAGTAAACAGCTCCACCCTCCAGAATATGACATGACGTTAAAGAAACAGTTCACCCAAAAATAACAATTCTGTCATCATTTACTCACCCTCAAGTAGTTCCAAACCCCTTTGAATTTCACAAAGGAAGATATTTTGAAGAAAATTTATAATCAGGCTGTTTTGGGTCACCATTGACCCATTTTTTTTTCCTACTATGGAAGTCAATGTTGACCAATATTTTGAACAAACTTTCTTTAAAATATCTTCCTTTGTGTACAAAGAAATCCATACGGGTTTGGCACTATTTGAGAGTGAGTAAATGATGACGCGGTTTTCATTTCTGAGTGAACTATTCCTTTAAATATGACATTACATGACATTACAAAAACAAGCACATGGGACAGTTTCTCCTCTTCTGTCTTCCTTAAGCTGAGGTGTACATGACATTTTACATTAAGGCATTATAAGCTACAGCATTTTTTTTTTATTTGGTTAATTATACTGCACCACTATTTAGTAATGCATTACTGTCCAAATAGGGAAACATCCGAGGCCTGAGTAAATAATTATTAAATAATAATAGATTTTTTTTTTAGCTATTCCTTTCGTGAGAAAAGAGCAGAATTGAACCAAGTCACTAGATGGCAGTATGCATCCACGTAACCTGACCTCACCTCAGGACGTCGCAGGGCATTTCAAACCATTTCACATTTGATTTTTCTTTAAAAGAACCTCAATAATCCACAAGTGGTTTCCCAACAACCTCGCTGTATCGTGCTGGTGTGCAAAAAAAAGTTAACTGTTGCTAAATTCTCACTGCGTTCATGCATGTGTTTTTTCCTTTTATTTCATTAGCTTGTTTTTCTCCGGCATATGGTGTCTCCGAGTCCTGCAGCTAAACGAAGATCAGTTCATTGCATGGCACTTATTAATAACAGCGGGGTCCTGCGGCTGCTGTTTCTACCCTGTCATACGCTTTAAAATGGTAGTTCACTCAAAAATGAAAACGTACTCTCCTTCATATCCTTTCAAAGCACAGCCGGGATGTACTCTACGGTTCTTTGTAGTCATTTTTGCGTCTCGGGAGACTACAGTCTGTAATAATCAAAAATTCTTTTGTTTATTTTATTCCTGAGGAAAAACATCGTACAGGTTTGGAACGGCTGGGTAAATAGTAGCATCGTTTCCTTTATGATGCAAACTATTCCTTTAATAAACAGGGAAAACGAGAGTCGTAGAGTAATATATTGCACGAGCAGGAGCCTTCGACAGGCAGAAAGACGTATGGGAGGCAGGAGCTGTGATCTTTGAGGGGCCCAGGTGTTTGTTATGTGTGCTCATCTCCCGGGGCTCTCCTGTGCTGTCTGCGGCGCTCTGTTCATGTGGGACGCCACGCTGCATCAAATCCTCTACGATGCTGCTGCAATCTGTTTGTTCACCAATATCGTCGATGTCAGTTTTCCTCCTCTTTCACGCTGTCTCTCTTACATCAGAATCGGTAGAGCCTCTGTCCGAACTCCAGTCAGCCGAGCTCTGAGAGAGCTTTCAGTCAGAGGGAAACTGCTCTTAGTTCTCTAGGGTCCGTGGGAAAGCGTCTTTTTCCTTGATCCTTATTTGGACCGTAAACCAGTTATAAGTGTCAGTTCATCTAAATTTAAGTTATACATCTGAATGGTGGGAAATTTACGAAACGTCTTCATTGAATGTGATCTTTACTTAATATCCTAATGATTTTTGGCATAAAAGAAATGTCTTGTTGGGTATTATACCTGTGCTGCTTATGACTGCTTTTGTGCTCCAGGGTCACATTTGTTAAAGGAATAAATGCTTTCCTTGCTTAAATTTTTGCCTTGTTTTCAGCCAAAACGTGTGAGAATGTTTAAATGAACAAGGCATTTCTAGGCCTTTTCCAAACAAATCAAAATTAAGTGAGTTTTTTTCTTGGAACAATGCAAATAATCTGACAATGGGGTGAGCTAAACAACTGAAAACCTGATTGTTTTGCCCACCCCAGTAGCAGATTATTTAATTAGTTTTTTTCCACAAACAAGACAATAATTTTCGCTTGTCTAGAAGATCCCTGGGAAGCACTTTGGACAGGTAACACTTGTTAATTATTAACTACGGCTTTTCCCTCAGTAAAACCTTAATTTGCTGCTTATTAATAGTTAGTGCGGTAGTTGTTAAGTTTGGTATCGGGTCGGATTAGGGATGCAGAATGAGGAATAATATGTGATTTATTAGCACTAATAAATGGCTAATATTCTAGTAATATGCATGCTAATAAGCAACTAAAAGGTGTAACCATAAAATGAAGTGTTACCAATCATTGCTTTAAGAATGTTTAGATATTTTGGCTGAAAACAAGACTAAATTCTTTTATTGCAGTGTAATTAGTTCTTTAAAATAAGTCATTTTGGTTTCCACTAAGTGTGCTTTCAGGGAACAATTGAACGTTTTTGTGGAATGGAAAGATTCCACGGATATCAAAGACCCTTTATTTATTAGAGTGTTCTGTCATTGTTATACGTTCTGTTATTTGATTGCAAACCCATTAAGAGCTAAATAAAGATTATTTTCAGTTTTATTGCACGAGTTTAAAACGACGTGACGGTGAGTAAATAATGGCATTATTTCATAACGAACCGATCCTTTGACATAACCATATATCATTCTGGCGACGGAGCCCTTGCTGCCTGCACCAAGTAATATTCTGCGGCCCTTTGGAAGCCAAACAAAGCGCTTTATCCAAAATTTAATCTTTGATAGCATATGAATAATCTATCCCATAAATTAATTATACCATGTCAAAAGGCTTCTTTGCATGCCCTCCACGTCTGTAGAGGCGAACCTCGGTGTGTGCGTAATGGGTGCATCTCATTTCAGCTTTCACACATGAATTCAGACCATCTCAGAAATTGGATTAAATGCACAATTTCACCAGATGGACCGGAGCTGCTTACAAAGTGCCAGTCACCTTTTGAGCTGATGTCTCATGTCTGTGGTGAACAGTGGGATATATAGACAAACAGACCATCAACGCCAAGGGCAAAGACACAAAGTTTTCTTGAAAGGGCTCTTGATATGCAGGTGCATCTGTCCAGGTTGTTGTGGGTAATGGAATACTTCAAAACAGGGGCACGTTCATATCTAATTCTGGTCATGTCTCGCAGGAAAAGAAAAGCTCAGATGAAATCTCTTTAAAGGAATGGTTCTCCCATAAATGAAAATGCGCTCACCCTCAGGCCATCCCAGATGTAGATGAGTTTGTTTCTTCACCAGATTTGGGGAAATTCAGCCTTCCATCACCTTCTCGCTGAAGGATGCTCTGCGGCGAATGGGTGCCGTCAGAGCGAGAGCTGATAAAAACATCACAGTAATAATAATCCACACCAATCAAGCCCAT